>NC_081549.1:22814709-23114709 GCF_901000735.1 Corylus avellana
TCTAACTTAATTTACACATTTAATAAGTAAACAATATCAAATAATCAATATGCAACTTAATAAACATGAAATGGAGGCTAACGTTTTGAGATTATACCTCATGATTGTGTTGATTCCTCCTTCTTAGCCTCAAGAAACCAAAACAAAATGGCTCCTTTTATACTCTCTCTCAAGAAAGGTTGAGCAAATGAGTTATATGTTAAAGTCTTAATTAATGATTAAATTTATTTATTTCTATTAATTCAAGCTTATGAAGAAAGTAATGATTCAAATGATATTAAAGCTAAAGATCATGTAATCGAACATTGACTCTGTCATTTACATTATATTTCAATTAAATATTTCAAATTTAACACTATAGAGTTTATGGGGTTTTTGTTAGCAAAATCTAGTATTTTATTTTGGATGAATTGATTTCGCATGTTAGTATGACACCAATTGATTAATGTCAGTGATGTGGCATTAATTAATTGAACACCTTTCGGGTAGTGATTGATTGCCCCTTCAAAATTTTGATATTTTCAAGACTCAACTGATGAAATTATTATATATTAATCATATCTTTGATTATTTTACGGCATTTCATTATTTGTTTTGTCCATTTTTATAAGACTATTTTTTGAAACAAGAATGTTACAAATTTGATTCGGATGATTTTAATATTTTCCCTTTGATTATTAAGGTTAATTACATGTTACATAATTAAGGGTTAATTGTTTAGAGTATTACAATAACTCTTTTCTTTTTCCTTGGTGACAGATTTCCCTTGTTGCCTAATGAGAGCCTTCTCTTCCTCTCCTATGAGTAGGAGTACCCAGAGAGGAGGGACAAGGGAAGAAGGAGAAAGTAGCTCCGCCTCTGTCGTTCTCCCCATCTCCTCTTCTCCTTTTTCTTCTTTGCAGGTTGATAGACAAGGCTCATCTTGGATGACAAATTATTTGCTCCCTCCTCCAATCTCTTTGGCCTACTTTCCTCCTCCATTACACGTGTGTTCTACATGCTTCCCCAACAAAAATGGATTTACTTTATTAGCCATTATAATTTATAGGGAGTGGCTCGTGGCCACCTTTTCTGATATGGGAGTGGCTCCACCCATGCTTTTAATTAAGAGCTGGTTGCTAGCCACCTTTTTATTTTTATTTTTTTTAGAAATGACACTACTGTAATGTTGTGTAGTGATGTATCAAAACAGCTCTTGTTTATTATGGATGATTATAAAGTGATAAGTAGATCTATTTGAAAAATAGATATCTTTAAAGTTTTATTTGTTAAAATTAGAAATGAATGGTTAAATTGAAATTGTGTGAAAATTTTGGAAATAATTTATTTTTTTTATTAAAAAAAAGTTAGATAAAATATACTTTACCCTAGTGTTTTTTGAGTGCTATATATATTGTCCCAATAGAATATGAAATGGGAAAAATATATTTTAAAGAAATGTTACGGATAAATAAAATTTTTATATTTAATCCATAGTTTTTTTTATAAATTCAATACATCAGCTTAGCATTTCTCTATATTTTATTATCTAAATTGAATTTAATTGCATCTGTTTTAAATGACTTGACAACCCATTCCTCTTGCGGTCAGTTACTGTTGATTTGATATTGAGTTAATGCTCTGTCTTTTTTATAAAGATTTCCTATAGTAAAATTCTTAAATGATGTAAAAGATAACATAAAAAATGCAAAAAGATAACGTATTATTAATGAGAATTGAATATATTTTTATAAAGTTATAGTATTTTGTATTGGAAATTTTTTTTAAAGAAAAAAGTATTTTAGTTTATAGAAGAAAAAGCCTTATGGAATGATTTTTTTTTTTTTTTTTAGTCTTGATAGTAAATTACCTTTTTAATAGATATAATTTTTCAAGCGGTACTATGCCAAATTGTTTTTTATTTACAAAAAAGGCATAAATTCACATAAATTTAAAATCAACTATTTTTAAAAAATTGTAGAATATCTTATCCTGTCTGCCTTTTTCTTCATTGTAATTTCACGTGGTAGTTTCCAGGTAGATCCAGAATTTGCCAGGTAGGTCTATTATAGGAAGGATAGATTTGACTTCGGGAGAAGAAGGATGTAGAACTTTTCATTTTACACGTTGATATCATGATATGACATCTATCGGGTTCTTTTTTTTTTTTTTTAAATGGCATGCAATATAAAAGTAAAAGTAAAAGTAATTTTTAATGTTCTAAGATTTATTTATGTGTTGTACTTGTATTTGTTTGTACTTGTACTTTATTTTTTTTTTTTTTTGTTAAAAGTACGTAATAAATTATCCTAAAAAAAATATATTGCCAAACTAACCCTCCTCTCTCTCTCTCTCTCTCTCTCTCTCATAATTCACTTTTGTTCTTTCTACCGTCCAATTAATTGAAATTGATGAGCCAAGCACTTCCCCGACAGACGGCACTTAGTTAGAGGCAGCTTAACAGTTTGTGACCACTTGATTCCAAATCACGTCACATGGACTGGTACATTATTTTCAATCACTATTTAAAGGGTCCACCTAAATTTACCGACCCAAGACCTAACCTCCACAATCTAGAAACGACAGAGGAAAATTTTCACCAAAATCTCAGCAGCTTTTCTGATTACAATAAGTACGTGTTTGATGTTTCTAGTGCATGTTACTCCCATCCAACTTTCACAATGGACTAGTCAAAGAAGGTAAAAAAAATATACTATAAGAAACTTTTCATCCTACTAATTCTACCCTTAATTTAATTCCCTAATTAATTTAATTTTTATATATTATTATTAAAAATTTATTATTAATTAAATGATTAAATTTATTATCTTTTGTCAGCTTAATAATTAGAATAAGGGCTCATTTGGAAGTGTGATTTTAATAAATGCAATTTTAAAAATTGCGTTTTTAAAAATTGTGTTTTTAAAATTTCTACTTTTTAAAATCGCATAGACGTTTGGTAAAACATACTAAAAAGTTTTTTTTTTATCAATTGAGTATTTGGATAACATTAGTATATAATTGCGGTTTCATGACCAAATTACAAATAAGGATGAAGAAGACATAGAGGATAAAGAAAAAAAAAAGAAAAGAAGGGTTTTAATATATTTTAGGTGGGTATTCTTGGTATTTTTTTCATTCCCGTTCTAAAAAATGTAACTATTGCGCCAAATATCTTTTTAATAGAAATCGTGATTTTGTTTTAAATTCGCACTTTTTCAAATAAGCATTCTCTAATCAGCTTATGAAAATCGCAGATTTTTTTACGAATTTAAAATTTGCGTTTTTAAAATCGCAATCTCAAACATCCTAAAGTTGCGATTTGATTTAAAATCGCAGATTATTTTTTAAAAAACGCAATCCCAAACGCACCCTAAATAACTTAACAAATAAGGGTATATTGAATTGTTATTTGTAGGATCAATATCTAACTCCAATTTGAGGATAGAGATTCTAAGTGGATTTGTTGTCGGGACTGTTATATGAGTGTAGTTTTGCCTTAAGCCTTAAGAGTAGTCCAGATGATCCTTTGCTTAAACACTGTTAAAAAAAAAAAAAACAATCTAAATTTAATTCTAAGTTTTTTTTATTAAAATAAATTAAATTTAAACCATTAAAAAATTACTGTATAATTTGTTTTTACTGTGCCAAACTGGATTTGGTGAGATCCTGTAATCTTTTACTGGTTGATAGCCTTGAAGGCGCTTCAGTAACTGCATTTAAGAAACTCAACCAAATGTAAAAGCTCTGAGAAGGCAGAAAACAAAGCATTGAACTATTCCAACCACCAACTAATAACTTCCCGATAAATGCTAAAAGTTTAACTTTTTTGCCCAACAAAAGTCCAACTTTTACCTTTTATTTTTTTTCTAAAAAAAACAAAATAAAAAATAGAAAAAATGTCTGAAGCAACCCTATCTATTTTTTTGCCTTTCTTTTATTTAATATTTTTTTAAAAATGAAAAATAGTATTTTTCTTCATAATAATGACATTTTTTTGAAAAAAATGACATTATTATGAAAAAAATGCCAATTTTCATTTTTAAAAAAATACCAAATAAAAGAAAGACAAAAAATAGATAGGGTTGCTTCAAACATTTTTTCCATTTTTTATTTTATTTTATTTTTTAAAATTAAATAAGGCAAAAGTTGGACTTTTGTTGGACAAAAAAGTTGGGTCCCTATCATTCCTCTAACTTCCCTCTCCAATACACGTACACGTGGCATCCATCCATAGAACCACAAATTCTATATAAACACTAGATCTCAACCCCTAGAAACTCACACTCAAAGCAAGCATATTCAAAAGTAAAACAGGCCAGCCTACTACTCCTCGAGTGATATTAACTAAACCACCATGGCCAGCTCCTTCGTCGTTAGGCTTACTTGCGTGGTGCTCGTGTGCATGATGGTTTATGCACCGCTTGCCGACGCTGCCATATCATGTGGGCAGGTTCAAAGCAGCCTGCTCCCTTGCATTACCTACGTTAGGAACAACGGTCAGGGGGCTCCCCCTCCAAGCTGCTGCAGCGGGATCGTCGCCGTCAACAACGGTGCAAAGACCACAACCGACCGCCAGACCGTCTGCGACTGCTTGAAAAAGGCCGCTTCTGCCTTAAGCGGAGTCAATCCTAATATTATTGCTGGCCTCCCTGGCAAGTGCAATGTCAACATTCCTTACAAGATCAGCACCTCCACCAACTGCAAAACGTAAGCTCCCTTATAATCTTGTTTTACAAGTCGTTCATTTAAAACACGAGAAATGATACACAGTAGGATTGCTCAATTTTTTTTTACCTCGTACGGAAACTGAAAGATACAACCAAGTAAAGGAGGGAAGATGTATAGCATTAAAAAGTTTCTGCAAGGAAGTACACTGATTCTTAAATGGGTTTGTTGTTTTTTGTGTTGCAGCATCAAATGAGGTTGATGGAGAAGCAATATTTGAACCACGGGATGTAGTAGCTTGCTAGCATGAGAATAAAATGGGTGTTCTTAGGCGCCCATGCGTACGAGGCTCCTCACGTGGCAGTCATTAATGTCTAGTTGCTTTTGTATTTCATCATGTACTACGCACTTTTGTGCAATAATTAAATATGCTTGAAATTTACTAGCTCTCTGAGTCTCTCTCTCTCTCGTATACATACGTATGTGCTAAGTTCACCATATGGTTGACGTAAAAAAAGAAAGGATAAGATCACCTGAGCACGAAAGTTAAATTCTCACCAAAGTTTGGCAGGTTTAATTTTCTGATTGCGACTGTTTCTGGTGCAATATATTACTCCCATGCAACTCTTTTTCCTAACAAAAAAAGTTTCGTTTGTTTGGAAATGCTTAACCCTTTCACAAAATAATTAAAAAAGACGAATTACAACCAAAAGAAAAATTTTGTATCAAATAGTATTAAAATATTAATTAAATACTTTTAGTAAAAGACTCCAGGTTGGTGCTAACTAAGAGAGAGATACAAATTGCTGAAGAAAATGAATTCTTCTCCGACTACAAGTTCATAGCCCAGCATTAATGACCACTTGTCTCGGTGAAAACTGAAAAGCTTAATTTCTTCTCTCTTAGCTAAACAAAATCCTCCGTCGTATATATCTCACCTAGGTTTGGCTCTTCTCTCCTCTCCACCTGACACACCTCATGTATTTCGCCTCCCCACCTCCTTTAGCTACCTCTTTTTTTCTTCTTCTTCTTCTCTAGTTTTTCTAATCTTTTGTTTGGGTTATTAGAGTTTAGATTTACAGTATAAACCCACAACATCCACCACCCACCAGTGCCTCCTCCTCCTCCATTGTCAGCCTCCGCTCAACCATCCACCAAATGCCGCCGTTTCTTTTGGTCTCTTGCAACATATCTCTTCCATCACAGCCCTTTTGGCTCTTATTTGTGAAGCCCTTTTAGTCGACCAGAATTTTCAGATCTAGATGTGAATCTTAAAAATATTCGATCATTATGATTTTCTATCTCACTGCCTCAAATGATGTCTCCTCTGCCTCTGTACATCTACTTCTTAATCTCTCCCGCTATAAGTTGGACATGAGCTAATTAATTAGTTAAAAATAGTTTCTTTTGTTGATATCCATCCACATTGTCCACTATTGGCCTCTTCAACCAACTTCACTAACATATTTTTTCGATTATATTGTCCGCCTTCAATGATCCTCTCCATAGCTATGGCCAGATTGTTGTCAAGATTATTTATATCTTTTGCATTTTGGGTTCATTAATTTTCTGTGTTTTGCGTCTATGATGTTTGTTTGTACTAGTTCTTACTCGTCTATTAAGGTACGAAAAGAATTTGATTAGGGACTCACCAGAGACATATGGCTTTCAAGTCTCGTATGTGTCAGCGTTCATAATTTTTTATCCTTATAAACTTTTGGAATATGTGATGAGTTAACATTATATCATAATAAAGATCTTGATGTCGTAAAATGATTCTAATATTTCACCCCCTCAATTCAGGAATTATTTCATATGTGCATGGACGGAACCAAAGAGTTTGATTGGGAGGCCGAGATATATGAAAGAGAAGGGAAAGTAGAGGAGAGGGGAGTGGGTTACCGTAAAGAAAATAAAAGAGGGGAAGTGGACCAAAATTTTTTTGGGGCAGGAGAGGGGCCAATTGGCTTAATTTTATTTTATTTTATTTTTATGAGGAATTGGGGGGCCAAAAACATTTTTAGTCAGCGGCCAATGGGCTATAAATATATATATATTTTTACTGCCTAAAATATTTCTTCTAAGAAATGGCGGGAGGCCATGGCTTACCCCAGTCCCCCCTAATTCCGTCACTGCATATGTGATGGCATGGAGCCTCATTTATTAATGAAAAATGTCATAATATTAATTAAATTATTAAATTTATCATTTTTTATTAACTTAAACTTTGCGTTAATGGTGATGTAAGAAATAAGAGTAAAATTCATATTTATTTATCTGATCATTTAATCCAATCTTATTACATTATGGATATGTAAAATTTAACTTTTGGTAGTTGAATTCCGTCTCTGATTAGATCCTGAAATCTTTACTTGTTGATAGCCTTAGGCTTGAAGGCACTTTTATAAGAGCACTAGCAATAACTTTCTTTTGATTTTTCTTAAATTTAAATAACAAAATTACTTTTTACCTCCCTGACTATCAACATACACTTCACAATACCTTTCTTATCTTTTCCTATATTATTAAAATATTTCCTTACAAAATACAAGTTTCATACCTATTCAGCTATTCTCCAATTTTTTACAAAATTCCAACACAATCCCTAATGAAAGACAAAAAGATGAAAGAGAATATAAAAATATATAAATGTTTATATTAAAATAATGTATAGAGAAGCTATTTTGGTTCCCTACACATTAGGTAGCACTGTAGCACTTCTAATCTTTATAGAACACAACAAAAATTCAAGGGTTTTGTGACTCACATATAATGACTTTTTGGCCCAAAAATGTCATTACATGGTTTGTAACGTTTAAATAGTGATTTTTCAAAAAGGCAAAAAAGTGTGTAGACAAGAAAATGGGATAGTGTCGTTTGAACGGTGAAAACGACACTATGTGGTGCCATTTTCAGCAAAACCCGTTTGAATAGTGCACGTCCCCTTCGAAAATGTACCGTTTTGCACTATTCAAACGTCACTACCCTTTAAAAATTATTAAAAAAAAAATGTTTTTTACCAAAATAATATATATATATATATATATATATTTGAAAATATTTAATTTTTTTCAAATAAAATTTGAATTAAAAAATTTAGAGGCCCATGTTGGGAGTGGGCCACCCCCAGCCTTGAGGGTGGCCCACGAGCCATGCCTTCCCCACATGCCGGCAGTCACCTAAAAACTTATTTTAGAAAGAAAAACTTAAGTGTGTTGGGTGAAAGTGAAATTTTTTTTGAAGTTTTTGAGTGTAGACTATGGGTGGTTGTTTTAAATGTAAAAATATTGGGTGCCAATATTTTTAAATTTTGATATGTTTTACTGTTATAATGTCACTATAATTTACACGCGATTAGTGATGTGTTAATAGCAACTAATATTCATGAGTCACTATCGCGTGTGATTAGTGATGTTTAAACAATTAAAAAGTTACAATTTAATAACATTTTCTAAAAATGTCACTATTCAAAGTCATTAAACCCTTGAATTTTTGTAGTGAAAGCTCCTGCATGTGACTTTTGTGGGTTTTTTTTTTTTTTTTTAGAGATTTTATATATATATATATATATATATATATATATATATATATAGGAAAAGAAATAAGTTATAAGGTGTTTCTTATCCTCTAAGTGCATTTATGTGGCGTTTGGTTAAGGAGATCTCATATTTCTTTTAGCATCCACATTTTTAGAAATGTGATGCATGAGAATTTGAATTCTCGGGAATTGAATGTGACTTACCCACTTTTGGAAATTATTAGAAATTTAATAATATTTCCGAGAATATGAGATTCTCATATTTAGTTTATTCTTAAGTACCCTATATGAATTATTTATACTAATTGTCAAAATATCCTTATATTTCTCTCAAGATGTTGTTTGTCACAAAAGGATGTAAAATTGAGGTTCAATATAGTACTATATGTGTTTTTTTTTGTTAATTTTAGAGCAAACAATAAACTTAGCGCCCAAGATGAATGTTATAAGCATGCATTCTAATAAACGATTTCAATCTATGCGACAAAAAATTTCAACAAACACAACGCATTGAAGATCACCAAGCAGAAATATACACCCACATTTGCAAGAAATAGTTTCTAGCAAACCAAACAGAACTTACAGAAAAACATTTAATAGTGGGAACGATTGAAAAGGACGCAAAGCACCAAATCACTGATAAGCAAGAGTAGAGGAAAAAAAAAAAAAAACTTAACAGCGCAATCATTTGTTCATTTTCTTGGTTGAAATAATTATTACCCCCTAATTAATCAGTAGGAACCCAACTTTACTAGACCAAATTTATAAATAAAATAATTGGCACAAAAACAAAAAAGCAAGCTTACTGAGAAAGCAAACTTATGAGTGGTCATGCCAAGAACAATTTATTAGAGAAGGGAAAATAGTGGGGACAATAGCAAAAAAGCAAAGCTTACGAAAAAACAGGTTTGAGGATTAAGAAAGCTTAAGGATTACGAGGACGATTAGCACACTTATAAAAAATGATAAAGTAAGGGTAGTTTTGTTCATTTAAGGTAAAAAAAAACTTTCTTAGATGAGAATTAATCTCCATTCTCATCTCTCTACACGGAATTCACATTTCAAACTCTCTCGATATGAGAATTTACATTTCGTACAAACGAAGGTTCGGACAATCGAAATAGAGAAATGTTATTAGTACAAATTTTTTTTTACCGAGAGAAAAGTGTTAAAATGATGTGAAATTTATTCATTAATATTCGTTAATCGTTTCTGATAAATAAACCTCACATCATTTTAATATTCATCTCTTAATTAATAAAAGAATAAGAGATGAATATCAAATAACTTCTCATCCAAATAACTTAAATACAACTAAACAGACTAATTTTTTAATATTTTTAAGAGCCCAAAAAATTATCCTAACTAAACGTCATTAATTAAGGGACTCTCAACCATATGTAAACAAAGCGTGGGAATGCAGATGAGCTGAGTCAACCAAAGCATTGAATTATTCCAACTACCAACCAATTACTAACTTCAATTCACTCTCCAATCCAACCACAAATTGTTTCTATATAAACACCAGATCTAGGTGCTAAGTTACTCAAGCACTGATCAAATTAAAGACACAGGCACAGCCCAAGTATTTCATAATAGTCATGGCTAGCTCCATCGTCCTTAGGATTACTTGCATGGTTCTCATCTCCATGATGGTTTCTGCACCGCTCGCCCACGCTGCCATATCATGTGGCTCGGTTACTGGCAACTTGGTGGCTTGCATAACCTACGTCAGGAATCCGGGTAGTGGGCCCGTCCCTCCAGCCTGCTGCAAAGGGATTTCTGCCATCAACAGTGCCGCCAAGACCACCCCCGACCGCCAGGCCGTCTGCGAGTGCTTGAAGAAAGCCGCTGGCGCCGTCTCCAGTGTCAACCCTGCTATTATTGCTGGCCTCCCCGGCAAGTGTGGAGTTAACGTTCCTTACAAGATCAGCACCTCCACCAACTGCAAAACGTAAGCTCCTATTCATATATATATATAATGTTTTTATGTTTTTTATAAGAATGTTTTACGACAAAAATTATTACAAACGGAGCGAAATTTGTAGTTCAGTTCTAATTTTTTCTTAAAATTCGTTTGTTTTTGTGTTGCAGCGTCAAATGAGGTCAACGGAGAAGCAATAATCAGCCACGGGATGTACTAGTAGTAATTTGATAGCATGAGAATAAAATGGGTGTTAGGCCCATACCTACGTGGCTCCTTACGTGGGAGTCGTTTATGTTTCGTTTGCTGTCGTATTTCATCATGTACTGTACTGGACACGTTTATGCAGTAGATATGCTAAATAAATATTAATACTACTTCTCTCTCTCTCTCTATTTTTCTGCTATTAATTAATAAGTAATAAAAGACTTGTAGATGTGATTGTCGTTTTAAATCGTTGTCGGTGAACGTATTTGTCTACTCCAGATCTAATTAAATGTGACGAAAGAAATCAAGGATGTGACAGTTAAACACTAGCAAGGCTAAAAATCATATTTTAATACCATAAATTATATCACAATATGGCCAGTTGCTACTGTAAATTTGTAACTCAACAAATGCATATATAAATTAATTAAAAAATCAATCTAAATAGTAAAGAGTGGATAAAAGAAATAATTTAAATGGAATATTGACATTGGATCATTAAAATAAGAAATGAGATGTAAATAATTTGAAAAAATTGATAGTTAAAATAGAAAATAATTAATTAATTAATTTTTTAACTATAAGTAAGTAAGTAAGTAAGTAAAGTTATTTTCACAAAAATAATAAGAAGAATAAAAATTTAGATGTGGGCATCTTTGAAAAGGGTCCCTCATGGTGATCGCAAATAATTTCTGAAAATAGTGTAATTAGTAAGATGTGAACTAAGGAGGAATTGGTGAGGGAACTTTCTCGACTCTACTGCATTATTGTGACAAGTTTTTCTCACCAAATCAGAGCCATTGAAGGAAAGGAAAAATAAAAATAAAAAGAGTGAGTTGTCGTGAAGGGTGCATTTCAATCCAGTAGTATGTGAGAGCGTGCATGTTTCCATTATTATTGTGTACTTTGTACTGATCCCTGTCATTTATGAATCAATGGGTTCCACTAGTCCATTGTTGCTAGTGATGATAGGGAGAACACGTAACCCCGTGTTTTTTAATATTAAAATAATATATTTTTTAATTTTTTAATTATATATATACATATATATATATATTAATAAATACGGGTGTACGCATCACGTCCGTGTTTTCTCTATCATCACTTCTAATGCTGCAGATGTGAAGGTATAAGGATTGGACTGAAGCCAAAAATTTAAAAGATTTATCTCAAAATTAACTCTAATATTTTTACTTTTTATATTACATTAATAATTTTTATTATTATTTAAATAAAAAAATCACAAAAAATATATATATATATATATATTTTAACAATTTTTTTTTTCTCACGTCAATAAAATTTATTACAGTTTCAATTCACTCTTTTTTTAAGCCCTTTTTCAAACACACCCATACTTTCCCTTCTTTTTTTTTTTTTTTAGGGCATTATGTGGTTGGAATTGTAATTACATTAATTGACCGGCCTCCAAAGGACACCCCACTCTCTCATTGAAAGTATATACCTAGCATAGGTTGGTTCTCCAGCGAAAAAAAAATCAATTGAAAAGTAATTCGATTTATCACTTCTTCTTTTTTATGCCTATGTGGCAGTCTTACAAATTTACAATTAAAAAATTAACCTCTACACACTAAATGCCAAAGACGCACCAAATAGATATTGAGCATATAGGAATGATGAGGGACGGGTGATCTATAGCATTTTTCAAGCCAATTCTCATTATCAACATTAATGGTGTTGGTTTAGTACCCTAATAAAATTTTCAAAGTGGTTTGGCGTATATTAAGGTGAGAGTTCCAACTCTTGGAATGTGAATTTTTTATCGTATTAGTATAGATACCTTAGAGCATTCATAATAGGCTCTTCAAATGAAAGTTAAATTTAAAAAGAAAAATTCATTTTTTCAAATTTAAAGAGTTACTTTTCAAAGTAATAAAACATCAAATTTTTTATACATTTCTCTACTTTAGTTAAATATTATTATTTTTATTAGTTTTGAACCAACTAAGAGAAAGGATAGTAAAAAATAAGCATAAAAAATTATATAACTTTAGCTTTTTAGCTCTTGAAATATAGGAAGCATGAATGACAATAGTTAAATATAAATTAAATAAGGGAGCTTGTTAAATGAGTATTTTCATGAGTTTTTATTAGGTTTGTTGGGAAAAACTTAATATAGAGAGCCCATTGCATGTGAATGCTCTTAAATCTCACTCATGCTCTGATGAGGTTGAGTCAGACTTGAGGAAGTATCTAGGTTCTTGGCAAACAAATGCTACTACTATAGTCCTGATCAGGTAAAATAAACCAATTTCCTTTGCACCAAATGGTATGGAAAATCATGTTACATATTCTTCTAAAAAATGTAATGAATAGCTATTTTCCAAATAATGTAATGGCCTAATTTTTTTTACAAAATAAACAAATCATTCATTGAGTTGTCATCGGCAACCATCAGCCGCCATCTTTGAGATCCCTTTGCTGTCATTGACCACTGTCACCAACCGTTGTCTCTAGTAGCTCCCTGTCATCATCGACCACCCCAAGGGAGTGGTCAGGCACCCATGGTGCACTTATAAATGATTAAATTATTTAACTTGTGATTCCGAAACAAATATTATAACCCAAATGACTATAGAATAAGCACTCAAAAAATAACCACTAAAAGTCCCAAATCAAATTGAGTTTCTAGCGATCTAGAATATGGAGGAAGACTAAATAAATAAGGTATTTTAAGGGGGACACAAATATTATTTTGAGGGGACAAAAGTATCATTTTGGGAGGACAAATTTATAAAATAGGAATAGTTGAAGACAAATTTTGAAAATTTTTGGGGAACATTCGCCCCTCACACCCCAAGGCCTGGGTCTGCCTCTGGGTATACATGCAGACAAATATTAAGCACCTGCATCCGTTATCTGCTATCCGCAACTATTTACTATTCATACATGTGGATGCAGATGAGATTAGCAAAAAACACTATCCACATATGCAGATACGGTTAACAAAAACCATTATTCGCATATGCGGATGCCAATGCGAATAACAGTTTTAGAGTATACAGATGCGGTTCCGCATACCTTTTATATCTATATATATATATATATATATATATATATATATAATTTAATAAATTCACCAAAATAACGTTGTTTTGGTTAGGTATAGGTTATGTTCACATTTATTTTCAAAAGTAATGTGAAATCAATATATTTTCTAAATATTGTGGCTTAAAAAAACATTAAACAAGCTCAAAACAGTAAAAATGGGCTCAAATTATTTTCAATATCATTTAAAATAGGCCCGGATAAAGACCCAAAGAATGCCAAAAAAAAAGAAAAAAGAGACTAAAATAGGCACAAAAGGCTAGCCTATTACTTAATATATGGATAGTAAATAATAACATGATACCGAATGCATATATTTAAAAGGGATATTCCCAATTTACGGATGCAATTGCGAACATTCCAAATAATCACACCCACACGTTACACGTACAACCGAAACCAAGTAGGCCTGGACAAGTCAATAGCCTAGCAGCCATTAACCTCTTCTCTCGGTGAAAAGCCTTCTTTTCGCTGAGCGAAACAAAATCCTCCGCCATAACTCATTTAGGTTTTGCTCTTCCCCCCCGACAAACCTCGTGTACTCCTCCTCCTCCCGATCTCCTTTATACTTCCTCCTTTTTCTTTTTCTTTTTTCTTGTTTTCGAGTTTTTATAATCTTTTGTTGGGGTTATTAGAAAAAAGGAAACTTATGATTACTCACGCGAACAACCAAATGGACGGTGAGATGAATCCTATAGATTTGAGAGATTATCATAATTAACCAAAGGTCATTAAGGGACTCAGCCATGCATATGTAAATTAAGCAAGCGTGGGAATGCAGATGAGTTGAGTCAAACAAAGGATTAATGAATTAATATTACAACTACCAGATCTAGTTAAATTCCCTAGACTCTCCAATCCAACTAATTAAGTTACTAATTAACCAACCACTAATTCTTTCTATATAAACACCAGATGATCTAGTTCTAAATTTAATCAAGCGCTCCAAATTAAGCATCGATCATGGCTAGCTCCATCATCCTCATCAGGCTTACTTGCATGGTGCTCATGTGCATGATGGTATGTGCACCACTTGCTCAGGCTTCCATATCATGTAACCAGGTTGTCGGCAGCCTGGCGTCCTGCATAACCTACGTTAAGAGTAATGGTAGTGGGGCCGTCCCTTCAGCCTGCTGCAAAGGGATTTCTTCCCTCAGTAGTTCCGCCAAGACCACCGCCGACCGCCGGGCCGCCTGCGATTGCTTGAAGAAAGCCGCTGGCGCCATCGCCGGTGTCAACCGTTCTCTTATTGCTGGCCTCCCTGCCAAGTGTAATGTTAGAATTCCTTACAAGATCAGCACCTCCACCAACTGCAAAACGTAAGCTCCTATTTATATATATAATGTTTTTATGTTTTTTATAAGAATGTTTTACGACAAAAAGTTTAACAAACAGAGTGTTTATAATTAACGTACTGATTTTTGAAATTCGTTTGTTTTTGTGTTGCAGCATCAAATGAGGTCGATGAAGAAGCAATAGTCAGCCACGTGCGGGATGTAGTAGTTAGCTACTAGCTAGCAGGAGAATAAAATGGTTGTTGGGCCCATACCTACGTGGCTCCTCACGTGGGAGTCGTTTATGTTTCGTTTGCTGTCGTATTTCATCATGTACTGTACTGGACACGTTTATGCTAAAATAAATTAATACTACTTCTCTCTCTCTCTCTCTCTCTCTTTGTTTTTCAGTTATTAATACGTAGTTTCAAATTTTCAATCGGACGCCGACACGTATTACTGATAGTTCTATACGTGGGGGTGATTGTCGTTTTTAAGTCGTTGTCGGTGAACGTTACGTGTTTTGTCTTCTCCAGATCTAATTAAATGTGACCAAAGAAATAAAGGATGTGACAGTGGAACCAAAGCATTGAAGCAACTAAGCAAGGCTAAAAAAATCATATTTTAATACCATAAAATTATATCACAATATGGATAGCTGTTTAATGTAAATTTGTAACCCAACAAATGCATATATAAATTAATAAAAAAATCAATCTAAATATTAAAAAATAGATAAAAGAAATCTTTTTTAAATGGAATATTGACATTGGATAGTTAAATTATAAAGTAAAAAAATTGATAATTAAAATTTTAAAAAAATATATTTTTTTTTTATTTAGTGAGCCGGATGTTATAAAATAAAGAAAAAATCTTTTCAGAAAAGAAAATTAAGTTGGTTTTCAAGCAAAGTGTGATCATCCTATAAAATTTATTATTTTAAAAAATATATTGCTATCTTACAAGACGTGACACATAAGTAAAGAAATGTGTTACCATCTATTATTAGGCGTATTTTCTCTTTTCTGGCAAGTTGTTGTGAAGGGTGATTTCAATCCAGTATGTGAGGCCATGTTTCCATTATTATTGTGTACGTGCATTGTACTGATCCCTACCACTTACGAATAAATGGGTTCCACTAGCTCAAGAAAAATTAAATAAATATATAAATAAAACACCCCACTAGGCACTAGTCCAATTTAATAAGTACATCTACACAATTAACTATGTAATAATCAATTCAAACTATAAAATAAACCATCTCTATTTTATTTGAAATATAGTAAAATTGACAGGGACATAAGCTGCTCAAATTTTAATGGTAACACTATTAAACTTCTTATATATAATAATAATAATAATAATAATAATAAAACAAATTGTTATTGTGAGACTCCATGTTTGAATTGGTGTCTTAACAACCAGATTTTGAGTTGCACTTGTAATTGCAGATAAAGTCATAGTCATAGTCCCACATCATTTTCATCTCATTTATTTATTTTTATAAATTTATTATTGCATTTTTGAGACCCACTAAAATAGATAAAAATATGATATAATTTTAATAATTTATAATTGAAAATACTTTTGGAATTGGAAACAGGTCCTGGGTTCATTGTATTTAGAGGGGTATAGTTGTCTGCCCCATAAATACACTAAATGAACCTGCTCCTTGCAAGCAAGTTTGGTGTTAGGTCCGGGCCAGGGGTGTCAAATCAAACCATAAATGCAGCGATGAAATTATTGGGTCCAATGACCGGCCTAGTCACAATTCACTGCGCCTAACCATTCACATTTGTCGGTTAAAAAACAAATATTTTAACTAGTACTGTATTAAAAAAATAATAAAAAACCGAAAAATTGGTTAGCTTATCTCAGCAAATTTACTTAGTATTGTAGCTCAATAATACATTATAAAAACTAATAAGTACATCAATTTGATTCTCAAATCTTTAAGAATAATGAAAATAGATAATAAATAAAATTTAATATTTTAAATAAAATTTAAAAACTGATAGCTAAAATTAAAAAAAATATATAAATATTTAATGAACCGGATGTAAATGCTTTTAAACTTTTAGTGTTATGTATATTTACATCTCAATAAAAAAGAAAAAAAAGAAATAGCCGTGCCATCGGGGCGGAACCATCCCTGTGCTCCAAGCCAAACGGTGGTTCCCAATTTTTTATTATTTTTTTTTAAATATACTTTTTAAAATTAACTTTTGTTCCCTCATTTTTTATTTTTTATTTTTAAAATTTGGTTCCCCCCAATCTAAACATTCTAGTTTTGCCCTTAATTTGGGCCTAACTTTGTTTGTTTCAAGTGAATGTTCGACATGCATAATCACTGTATTAATAAAAAACACAAATAATTTTTTTAAAATTGTTTCGTAATGCATTTATCTTTGTAAATATATGTAAGATCTGCGAAGATTGAAAAGACATCTTTCAATTGTTCAAAAAAAAGGTATGTTGATAGAGAAACAAAATGAGTTTTATCCCCAGTCCTGGGTTCCTAATTGCTTGGGCGTTAGAGCATCTAAGAAGTTCAAGTTCGTAGGCATTATTTTGGAGGGTAATTCATTGGAGGTTATCAATGCTTTTAAAGAAGATGGTCCAAGGTGGATCAGATACCGACAAATTGTGGAGGATATTAAAGAAGTTTTAAAGTTCATTCATGGTTGCCGGATCTAGCATATCAAAAGAGAAGCTAATTTTGCGGCAAATGGGCTAGGAAAGTTTAAGGTCAATCAAATTATGAATAAGGTATGAATAGAAGAAATTTCTTTGTGTATCTACCATATTGTATTTCTAGAGCATTGTATTCTTGTTGTTTAGAGCTGTAATGCTTTGAATATTTTTTTATGAATGAATGAACAAGGTAATTATTTTCAAAAAATAAGTTCCAGTACATTAAGCGTGGTCCCTACAAGGTAGGTTAATCAAATGGAGATTACGTCTCATGAAGTGGTAATCACTAGATCGAATTATTTTTTTTATTTTTTTATTTTGATCTGCTTGTGTGAACATGTCAAAATTTTTTTTTTTTTTAAAAAAAAGGTGCGAGAAACTTTAGAGAATGAGACAAAGCATTTAATTAAAGTCGGCCAACTACAGCCTAACATCGTCCTTATGCCCCATATAAACTTGATTTCCACTCACACGCCCAATTCTTCCTTGATCCACATATAAGCAATATGTTTATCCCCCACTATATTTTCTTTTAAATGAGAAAATATGTTATGACTTTTCTTTGTTTTATGTGATTTTGACGTTTGATTCTTGGATTTTAATTTTAAGAATTTCTATCTATTTTTTTTTTTTTCAAATAAATAAAAATGGACAAAAATATAATTATGTTGCTCATATTAAAAATGTAAACAAATAAAAATAAAACAACAACAAAAAAAAAAATATCACCCCATTTATTGTTGACTATGACTCGTGACCCCTTAGTCGACCCTCTATTTAGGAATGGCTACGTGCCACTAATAAGAATTCCTTACAATTAATGAGTTCGGCACTTTAGGCTGCTAAAGGGTAGGAGGGCCCTACGATTTTTTTATGTAGAGTTGTCCTAATTGCATGCAACTCAAATAATTAATTGTAGAAAATCTCAATTTACGATGCCTGCCTTTCCAACAGGGGAAGCGCAGCCTACAGATGGGTGGCTCACAATCACCCTAGTCTAGGTTTCTATTTTTTTTTTTTTTTAATATTAATAAATAAAGCATATGAATTTCACATGGTAAAGGGACATTTAACAAATTAATAAACTGTACGGAAAGCAAAAAAACTGTACGAAACGAAATTTTTTCTGAATATAAGCCGGATAGGACCCAGAAAGAATGGGCTGGAGCATGCAATGCATCACCAAGCTGGTGGACTCTAGCTGCTTTAATGGGGCTTTCCGGTTGTGCGGATTAGCTGGCCCAAAAGCATGGGCTTCATCCTATGGGCCGGTGAGGATTGGATGACCTTATATGTGTTTTGGGCTTCGGCCCCTCTGCCTAAAACAAATGGAAAATTAAAGAAAATTATTTAAATTATTTAGACCTAGATCACCATTAAAATGCTAATAGAAGGCAAACAGAGAGAGTTATTTGATAATGGTGCAAATCATTGAGAGCGATTTGATAAATTTTAAGTGTTAAGGAACAATTTGATAAAGGTAAAACCTAGGGCCATTGTAGCTTTTTTCCTTAAAAATAAAATAAAATTATCCAATAAATTAATTACAAAAATACCTTCTTCTTTTTTTTGAAAAGAAAAGAAAATGGTTAATGAATAAATTCAAATCGTTTTTATTTTATTTTATTTGTTGAAAGAAAAAATATTCTCCCCCTTAGTAAGTGGAAGTCTATGTTTCTACTGCAGCATTTACATCCTCGTCCAATAAAACTCTCTCTAGTCTAAGCACAAGATTATTTGATGACAAGCATTCTCTTCTCAAGTAATCCAACTCTTTCTTCAGCTCTACATTCTGCTCTTCTAACTGTGAACTTAACAAGAGCCGATCTTTCAAAATTATATTTTCTCTTCTCAGATTCTCCATCTCCGTCTTCAATTCCATATTTTGCTCTTCCAATATCCGAATTCTTGTTCTTGGGTCATCCTCCTGAATAAAGAAAAATCATTCCTTTTCCAAATATAAAAATTACAGGATGATAAACATACAGAAAACAAGAAAAAAAGCTTTGTTCTCACATCAACTGCAGTCAAATTTGAGGAAAAATTTAGCTCCATCTGCTCCTTGTGTGTATTTGACATGCAACCTGATGTAGATGGAAAATCCATAGTTCTAGTTACTGTACCTGGAGCATTTTCTAACGCTTTCGGCTGCTCCGAATCGATCTCTTTTACCATGTTCACTTCATTAACAATGCTTGTATCTGATTCATGTTTCCATGTGCTTCTACCTGATTCAATTTTCACTCCAACAACGACTTGTTCCATTACTTGAGATCTGATTCTCAAGTTACCCCCCTATTAAATAGAAAAGCACAGTTTTACTTCTTTTCATCTTTTTGTTGAAGTTCAACAACAATGGCTTATGTCAAACTTAAGTAAGAATGAATGGCTTATGTCAAATTAATTAATCAACAACAAAGGACTCACATGAACAATTGGAAAAGGGGTTGAACAGTGTTGTGGTCTGAGAAGCTCCCTCTCAACATATTGTTCCTCCATTAATTCTCTTACTAAATCGATTTCTAACTCACCAGAAGTTGGTTGAAGCTTCCAAATTACCTAAGATATGCAATAGACATAGTTTATTAGCATCCAACTGGAGTAAAAGAAAACCGAAAGTATGACAATTTCATACATCAGAAACTACCACAAGATATAGTAACAGGGGTTCAAACACTATAACACTTTAGCAGATCTCAAGTTTCAGAATATAAGAAAACAAATCTTTTCTTTTTCGGTTGGCTTCAGTCAAAGCCAAACACATGCTAGACTATGAAGGTTGAATGATTCCAATTCTAGCTCAAGGACAGTTCAAACTACAATTAAATAACTAAAAACATGAAAGATTGGTATAGGTAACAAATGACACACTTGTCAAAGAATAGTAGAGATTATGGTCTTCAAATAGGCTAAAAAACAAAGCTGTAGACATGTAGCCAACCCCAATCAGTTGAATTAAAAGTTCACTTTAGTTGAGTTGAAATTGGTAGTCAGATTTTGTACTACCTGATGATCCTCAAGGTCTTTAAACTTTGTAGCAAACCAGTGTCTATCATAGGACCCACTATTGTCCCATTGGCATATTCGAGGAAATGTCAAGCAGCTATTGCGTAAAGCAGGCCGAGCTATGTTGATATGCTCATAAGACCATATCTGTTCACAAGAATATAGCAAATATCAAAATACCGTCCGAAAATTCCATAGCTTTAATTAAAATACAACTTCTGATGAAAGTGAAAGGTTTTTTAACATTATATTGCAGATACTAAACTTTTATTCTATAATCTCAATGTTCAACTTACAAAGTAGTAAACTATTTAAAGATGCAGTGTTACGTCAGAAATTTTACTAGATAAGCAAAACAAAGGGATTATATTATGATTAATGAGTCATTCAAATACCTATGAAAAAATTTAATGGGTGTGATTAAGTCATTAAGCCCTCAAGTACAGCCAACACATGATAAATTTGTGAAACCGAGAAACTTACTTGGAGAAATATAAGACAACCTCCCACATATTGTATATTTGTCTCTTTTCTTTTGTTCAGCCAGCTGACTATATCATCAACAACAGCTGCACCCCAGGCATAATGACAGAAATCATCCAAATTTTTAAGATAAGAAAGATAACGGGAATTTACTTTTCCATTGGCATTTGGGAAAAGAAAAGTCCCAAATATAAATAGTATAAAAGTCCTAACAAAATCATCATTAACCACCCCACCAAGAGCATCAAGTCTGCTTTGAAGTGATGCAACTGTTATCTTCCTCTTCCACAAAACAGCACCATATTCCTTCTCTATATCAGTAAAAGGCTCTTCATCAATCAAGACTACAGGTTTACCTACTACACGAAGCCCCAAAATCAACGCAACATCCATCCGAGTAATGGGAATTTCACCAGGCATAAGTTCAAAAGCAAGCTTCTCACAACTCCACTTTTCCATCAGCTCCACCAATAAGTTTTTTCTAAGCCTATGACTAGGCATTTCCAGCAGATTTCCAAAACCCATCTTCCTTATTGCACTTCTTTGATCATCCGTGAGTTTACTCACTCGCTTCACAAATGATGGCAAGGAAAATCTAGTACTGAAATTCGCATTCTGCACACGCACACACACACATTTAGACGAGTGCATTTTGCACTAATAAGCCCTTCAAAAAGAGAAATCCAAACATTCAAACTATATCCAAGTAAAATTCCTGGTTGCCCACACTTCAAATTTGGCTAAAAGATTCAAAATTTTCCCTATGCTAACCGCTAACATCAAAAGCAAATAAGAACACTTGGCAGTGTACATAGTCAATATCATGACCCCTGAAGAACAATCGAATGTAACCCACAACTAGCCATATCCGAAAAATTATTAGTCCATTTTTTGTGACAATACTAGAACAGAGCGAATTTTTTCGCCGCAATAGATTCATAACTCAATTTGATGCTTCGAACACATCAGAATATGCTAAAAACCAACTAATATAACTTAATTGATGTCAATATTTTTTAATGTCAAAGAAAATACACCAATTAAGTAAAGTACAGGAAATAACGACATTCAAATTTAGCTTTTTAAGCCTAAATAGATCACAAAGTTATTAAGCTTCAATTTCTTTTCTTTTCCTCTCAACTTTCTCAGCAACCAAACAAATGATTGAATTAGATCCACACGATAGAGACGATAACGAGAGATATAAAGAGAGTAAAACCGTACCGAGTCTCGACCTTCCGGAGCTCCGGCGGAAGATCTCCTCGTCGATTTCTTCATTCTGAGCCCAACGGCGATGATGTGTGAGACTTCCTAGAGAAGCTACTTCGGAAATTAATGGCGTGTACTTTTCGTGTAAAAAGGGCGCGAAACTATCTCACTAGGGGTTCATATCGCTTAGAGTGTTAACGTGTGTACTGAATCAAATCTAACGTACATTACTCTTTGATCGTAGGATGAGCATCCACGGCTGATAGTTTCTTTAACCATATTTGAATCCAAATACAAGCTTAATATAAAATTAGTAGATTAATATTAAAATATTTGACTAATTCAATTAAATGTATATAGAGAAGATTGACCTATAATCTTATACTTATGTTTCGATACAACTTTAACATGACACTTGACATAAATGCTGATAATTTTTCACACAACTCGTAAACTCGACACATAATTAACAGTTTAAAGTTGAGTGATCTAACCCGTTATATCAAAGGGAAATGCTAGGTGTTCTTCTAGTATTCTCCTGGTGTCCTCCCAACTGTAATGTGGCTTTTAAAATTACCAATAGATTAAAAGTCAATAATGATAATCTCAAATTCAACGATAATTTTAAAAGACAAATTACAGTTGGAAGAACACCATGAGAACACTAGAAGAATACCTAACATTTTCCTATATTAAATGGGTCATATTATATTATGATTGAGTTATATAGTCTTATACTTATGCTTCGACACTATATGACTTTAACCTGCCATTCGAACACGAATAGTTATTCCTATAAGCATCCCCTCCCAAAATTTCTTTTAAAAAATAGGGTTACGGGACTTACCTGCATTACGCAGCTTAAAATATAGGGCTCATTTTTTTATAGACAGATGAACCCTACAGCTCTCTTCTCTTAAGTAGCCTAAATTTAATGAAATCTGGGTACAAATAATCACAATTGTAAGTAAGTTATTATTGAGAACTTTGTCAATCTAAACCTGCCATTTTATCCTAAATTATATAGTATTTTTTATTGAACGAGGTGCACTTGGAACAGCCAATTATAGAAATCATGATCCTTTCCTATTGGGTTTCTGCTATATTTGGTGAGATGGAACTCAAAGTATCAAAAAACAACTAAACTGCACAGGTCAATAATAATACTAGGTGTAACCCATTTTGGTTATGCTAAGTTTGATAGGGACAAATGTTGAAAGTGATTGACTCCAAAAAATTTAAGGTGAATGTTACAATAGGGGAGATTGTACCAGGAGTTTCTAAATTTTATCTCTATGATAAAGGCCACCTGAATTTTTAATTTTGACAATTAAAATCTTGAATTTTGCATGAGTGACAAATAAGTTTTTCCGTCATATTTTTCATCGAGTCTTTAACAAAAAAAAAACTTATCACATGTCATATTGTTCACAATCACATCAAATCAATAAAAACGTGACACATGTTAGCCTATCAAATTGCATCAAGTAATTTTTTTTTTTTAAAAAAAATAGAGGTGTTAAATTTTTTAAGAGAAAAAATAACGGGCATTAGCAAATTCTAAAGTCTTTTGGTGTGTTTTTCTACAATTGATATTGCTCTTATACTTCAGCTTTAGTGATATTACTAGACCAAAATAAATGGGGTTTCACATTCCGATGTGATGCATGGATGTTGTTATTTTGTTTTTAGAACTTGCTGAGTCGGCTTTGATATTGGGTGTTAATATGGACTTTGGCATGTCAAATTAAACACACGTGGCAAATTGTAAATTGTTAATTTTAACATAAAGTGACAAGAGACCTATTTAAAATATGGACAAAACTTTTTAAAAAAATAATAATAATTAAAAAAAAATAAAACTTAGAGATTAAATCCAAATCAAATAAAAACCTAGAAAGTAAATATAATTTTTTTTTTTTTTGGGTTAAATACCTAAAACCTCCATAGGGTTTCGTTTTTATTTTTTTATTTTTTTCCCCTTAGGGTTTATTTTGTATCACATAAAGTTCTTGTAGTTTTGGTAAAAGACCAAATTGGTCATTCTATTCATTGACCGTTAGTTGACCTAATAGAACTCCACGTGGACCAATTAGAAGCTGACATTTGACATAAGTGGCGATGTCAACAGTGATGATATGGCACCTAATTAATTTTTTTTTTTTTTAAATTAAAATTTATATATATATATATATATATATATATATATATATAAAATGCCCAAGGGGGTGGCCAAAACCACCCCCAACCTTGGGCACCAAGGGGGCCACCCCCTTAGAGCCAAGGGGGTGGCCTAGGCACCCCCATCTAGCCAGATGGGCCACCCCCAAAAAAATGGGAAATGAGAATTACAACAAGATAAAATATGAAAAAGGTTGGCAATCGAAACAATAATTCTAACTTTGTGAATGACTTAGATTGAGAGTATCGTGAGTATTGCTTTAATAAAAACGAAAAAGGTGGGCAACCCAAACAATAATCCTAACATTATGAAGGACTTAGGCGGAAAGTATGGTGAGTATTGCTTTAGTAACGTGTTTTACCTCTAAGAGAAGAAAATTAGAGCCAATTCGGATCCCACATGACTTGCGTACCAATATTTAGCCATCAAAATAGCTCAAGTAGTGAGCCAGAGCCATGTTCTGTGATTCTAAATAGCTCAACTGTTTGTTGAATTATATTTTATATCATTATTTACTTTGGGCCGTACCTCGGCCGACAGTGATGCAAAGAACTCGACCATAGTATCTATCTAATGCAGTTCACCAGAATCGACCTAAAAGAAAAAAATGGGATCACCTAAAGCACAAAAGTTGAGTGATTTGTTGGTTGTGGCTGCTGAGACAATCCTCATAATTTAAGACAAAAATTCAAAAAGCATTTTTCCTGCCTCCAACAGTTTGTTTTGTCGGATGCAACTGCGTATAGGACGAGGTTACAGAGGAGCAGTTCGCCTCCATGGCTTTATTGGAACACGTAGCATCTTTTGAGGGTCCACTGTCATTGACAGCTCACAGGCTGAACTCCAATCCCCAGCATGATTAGAGTTATCAGCGTCTCGTCGATGGTCACGGAGGAATCTGCTGCCTCCAAATCAGCGATTTTCAACAACTTCTTTTTAGATTTCTTCAATTTGACATGATATTAGTACCTAGGGCTAGGGGTGCCTAAGCTAAACCTAGTCTCCACCATTTGTTTGTTAAAGCTTTTTCCTAGATATTTTAGTTAACGTAGGTTGATGTATAAATTTTTATTTTTATTTTTTTTAAAAAAAAAACGAAAAAAGAGTTGGAATGTTTGTTAAAGTTTTGTTTTATGATTTTTTTTTATTAAAATACTAATAAAAAATGAATGATATGACATAAAAAATGAAAAAAGTTATAATGCTATATTGATTTTTTTAGATAAATTGTGCATGAACATTAACAAATGGAATAAAAACATTGCCAAACAAAGCTATATGCATGGTGCCCCCTCCTCTTTTATTGCAAATCAAAATTCCTGCCAAATTCATCTTAAAGTGTGATGGGGTTGAGAAAAGAAAGCCTTTCACCTGTTTGGTTAAGTGGGTCTCATTATAATCTCTCTTAACTGGGAGAATGCTTCATAAAGTAGACTAGGTTGTATTTGAGTTTATGAGAAAAATAGGTGTTGAAACTATTATTTGAAAACGGGTTTGGACGAATTGATTAATGTGGAGATCCAGAAAAGGTTCGTTCGGTAATTTGTTTGCTACTCGTCCGAACAAGTAATCAGCTAGCTAGGACCAGTGGTTCACTAGCTCGAGAGGAGTCCAACCCAAACAAGGATCGATTTCATGATTTTCATTATTGTTATTGCATTCTCGTCCAAACGAGTAAGTATGCTCGTTCAAATGAGATCACAACATATCTACAAACCGACTTACTTTCAGTGTTTTAATAATCTTAACAGTCTAACTAATATAAACACTTGTTATAAACCGCTTATAAACGGCTTTGGCCACAATGTTTTTACTAATATTATTTATTGGGTTTTCAATAAAAAAACACCTGATGAATGATTTTCTATCTATTTTTCCTTGAATTCTTAATTTCTTCTTGATTTCAAGAAAAATTGTGAATATAATATTGTTTGTTTTGTGATCCACTACACTCACGCTGCATCACTGCAGTCAGGTGGGGTCCACTTGCCCGATAGAATGATAGGAGCGCACGTGGTCCTGCACCCAACTGAGGGGGGTTTATACGTGTAATTGGAGTGGGCTTGATAGGATCATATATAGGACCACCCCTGCCTTCCATACCAACAAAAAGGAAACAATAAGCTAAACTTTGGGCGACCTTAGGTAACCAGTAAAGGGGGAAAAGGTAGAGAGATATTTTTTTTTTTTTTTTTTTTTCTAAGCAGGTAGGGAGATATTTATGTAGGCGATGATGATGATGATGATTATATATATATTTTCTCTTTTCTTAACTACGATATATATCTACCCACTCTGATCTCAAAAGTAAAGTATGACCAAATCAGATAGTTGCAGCAAAGCTTCCACTATGCTTCAATCTGCATCGATCTTAACACACACCCATCGCACAACTCATTGGTGAAAAAAACCATGCAGATATTCCTCCGGCCTTGCCCATGTTACATCTGTACGACCAAAGGGATTTTGGAAGGATTCGACAACAAGTTTTAGCATTATTATATGTTGAACTTTTTTTATTTTTAACCTTAACTAGGTAGGCAAAGGTGCTCACTCACTCCAGTTAGATCTTGGTCTGATATTTGTATCTCCTTGTCAAGGTGTATATATTAGCCTTCCCCTTACATCCTGCGCCATATAGAAGAAGAGTACTTCTGGTCCATCTGGGTCGCCGGCGACGATTAATTGGATTTCATAGCAGAAGAAAGGGTCAGGTAAGAATGAAATTAGCTTGAAAGAAATTTTCTGTTCCAATCTCAATCATCTTTTTGGCATGACAATAGTAAAGAGGACCATTTCTGATTAAGAAGCTGGAATAATGTTGCAGTGAGACGGTCCCCCAATTCGGATAACAGTCGTCCACACAGACAATTTACCAAGTCTTTTTGCCTTATCTCAGAGACAAAGAAGATGCTCCTTCTATGTCCCTTTCTAGCTGGAATCTTGACAACATTACTGTAAACAAAGAACTGCCACCACCTTTCTGTTTTAGCCAAAATAGAAACCCTTTCACTTTGTCTCTCTTCTACTAAACCCTTTGGAAAAAAAAAAAAACCATCTTTTTTGTTTTTTGTAATAGATAGTGGATATGCATCGCCGCCTGCTGGATACAGATCAGCTGAATTTGCCACCGGACAATGGGAACAGGACGCGTGACAGCTCGTACATCAGCGAGACCAACTTTGACACCAACATGGTGATCATATTGGCGGCCTTGCTGTGTGCGCTGATATGCGCGCTTGGGCTGAACTCGATCGTGCGCTGCGCCTTGCGTTGTAGCCGAAGGTTTGCGTTGGAGACCGCCGAGCAAACGGCCGCGAGACTAGCTGCCACGGGCCTCAAGAAGCGCGATTTGCGTCAGATTCCCGTGGCGGTTTATGGGTCCGGCGTGAACATTAAGGCCACCGAGTGCCCAATTTGTCTCGGGGAATTCGAAGACGGTGAGAAGGTTCGGGTGCTGCCAAAATGCAATCACGGGTTCCATGTGAGGTGCATAGACACATGGCTTCTGTCACATTCATCCTGCCCAAACTGTCGGCACTCTCTGCTTGACCACCCAACAAGCACTTCAGGTGCAAATCAACAAGTTCGCCAAGCAGAGTCATCTGGAAATGGGTCTGCAGCCACGCAAGGCAGCGTTGTCATTGTGGTTAACTAGGAAAGTTAGGGCTGTCAATTGGGCAGAGATCTATCACTGTTAGTAGTAGTAGTCCACTGTTAAATTGTGCTGCAAGCCTGCAACCATGGTGTATATTGATGAGGTTTTTTTTGGAGGCTAAATTGCAGATGCTATGAGGTTTTTTGTTTGGATTTTTAGTGCATCCTCTAAAGAAATGGATTCTGTAGTGGTAGCAGTCTTATGAGTTTATGTCACCCAATTTTCAATCATATTTTGCATGTGGGAAGTTCACCAGTGCATGTGCAGCACGAATTGCTCGGAAACAAAGAAAATAATCTGCACTCTGCAGCAAGAATTATATGGGTTTATCATGATTATGATAATAAGGTGGGTGCATTAGACTAATTTAAGGTTTCTTCCTACATTGTTATCTTTATGCAAAGCCCTCAATCTCATGATGTACGGTAACCAAGTGGTATCCGTACAGACCCTGCAGTTGGTCGATGTGGGGCTTTAATTATTCTGTTTAGTTGTAGAAAAAATGAGGGAAAGTGCCAAGGTATCGGTCTTTCCTATGCTCCCATCTCACAGCCGATGAGGTCGTATCAGCCCAATAAAATAAAAAGATGTAGTATTTAGTTTAATTATATTAATCGGTCACATTTATGACAACTATTTTCAATTTCACACATGTCTACTCGACACGTCCTATACCGTCCATGTGAGTTTCCACGTGGCAAGCCATGATTAAGTAATTGCTAAGTTGAAGTAGCAAACTAGAGCTTTAGATTAAGTTATTAACCCCCTAAATATCTCAGTTATTCCGATCACTACCTTCGGATTTCAACTTCAAGGAAAGAGAATGTGTAGATCGCATATGATGGGTTAGATCTCATTCCAAAAGCATCATTAAACAATGGAGCTTGGACCACCCACCATCAATTGGAGAGATAGCATTGAATTTCGGTAACAAGTTGGGACTTGTGGGAGGAAAAGACTCTTTTTTGTCATCCTTCTAATGCCCCAGTTGCACGAGGGTTAGGTGGATTACCTGCCTCATAAATTCATATTATAATTATAAAAGGTCATATTATAATTATGAGAGGAATGCTTAACTCCTATTCATCTATGTTATGCTGGTATGACAGTGCTTATTAACTCTTGAATTAGTCTTTATTAAAAAAGAAAAAGAAAAAATTCAAAAGTTGATAGGCACTGCCATATCAACGTAATTGAATAAAAGTTAAGTATTTAAAATTACTTGTAATTACAAATTGTTAAACATTAGATCTTTTTAAGCTTTGAATAATGTACATACCTATCTTCTATCTTACTCACATGCTATAAGTTGATGTGACAGTTCTTATAAACCATTAGATCAGTCTTTATTATAAAAATAAAAATAAAGTTGAAGGGCTAATGAGCATTACCAAATAAATGGTATAGAACAAATTCATGAGTAAATGGCTAAATGCGCAATTACATACCATTTCCTTTCCTCAACGACCAAAACAGCTATTCTATTTAAGCGCTAACTGATAGAGTTCACATAAAGGATCTAAACTGTAAAAACTGCACGTGAATAAGAGACTCGAGTGTGTGAGAATGCCCACTAAACAATTCCTTTAATTCAAAATTCAGGGCAATATCTTTCGGCACTCAACGGCTAGTTCATCTTTGTCCCACCCACGTACAAATATTTAACCTATCCTGAATCCTCTGCTTTGCTGTTGGCTCACAATGCAAGCTGAAAAGCAGCAATCTTGGAAGATCTACATCCACGCCAAGGCCAAGAACTTCCATTTCAAACTCAAAGTCAGAGCAACAAATATCGTACCCACTTGGGAGTTCCATCGGTGCTCCGTTGTGCTAAAGCTGGGAAAATGCCTCCTCAAATTGAAATCCAACTGCGAAACAGCACTCATTCCCAGTAAAAAACAACCCAAAACCTTGAAATCCAAGTTCCTAGCACTTCTCAAGAAGTTCCGCTTTCGACGGTCCAAGAACCGAACCATTGGTTTCAAGCAGAAGTCAGATCTCTCAAACCCAGAAGACAATAGAATGGGATGGTTTGCTTACAAGGTACAATCTATGGCTTTCCTTCATAATATAGTCTGCAGCTTGTTCTATTTTTTGCAGTGGAAAAGATCCCCGGTTTAATCTTCCCCTGTTTCCCTGTATTGCTCAACTGATGGTAGTAGTTTTGTGCATATATTTGCAGGAACCAATCTGTTTGGGTTCCTTGTTTGCTGGGATTCTTGCATTTCTAGCTCAATCTATTAGCAACAAAGATCAGAGGGCAATTGTCATTCATGGCTCTGTTATCTCTTTATACCTTGGTTTATTGTTCAAGAAATATATGACAGGAAGAATCAGCAATTTCTTGGTACTTCTAGTGGCTTGTTCACTAGTACTTGAATTGGACACTTATTTAAGATTTGATTATATTCAGATGGCATGGGACTATCTTGTTTCCTCCGGATTGCCAGGTAAAGAAAATTTGTTTTTTCATTCTTTTATTATATGCATATTTTCCAATATACTTACGAATAACCACACGAATTTTTTAAGAAATAAATCACCATTTTTTCAGGTATTTTCAAGCTCTTATCAATCTTATGGGGTCCGGTAAGACAAAGTAACTGAACAAATCTGTTTTTTTTTTTTATCCCAGATTTGAAGGTGAGTTAAAACTGTCACATCAGCATTATAGAAAAGTTACGTAATAAGAACGTAATTTTTAACATTATTCTTTATTATAGGACTCTAACTAACGTAACACGTTCAACACGTTTTAGATTTAAGAATGAATCTCATTTTTATTGGGTACTCTTGACTCCATGGGGTACAAGTATTTCTTTTGAAGGTGGAGTCTTGCAAGCTACCAATGGTGACATGGTAGTGTTGTGGAAGGTAAAAAGAATTGGGGACCTTTATTTGTTAAGAGGAAAATGTTTTCCCTTAGAGTTTTGTTTTGGAGGAAACATGTTGAGGAGATTGTATATCAACAGGTTTGATGGAATTCAAACTAAGGTGCAGATTTGTTACATGTATGCAGCTTGAATTTCAACCATGTTTATGGTTGCAATTAATGCGCCTATTTGAATTTGGCCTTTGTTTTACCACCTCATTTTGCCGCCCAAGCTCTTCTTTCTTCCAATTTATTTGGTTCTCTGTTAGTAGGAGACTTTTGTGGATTGCCTGTTTTCTTGGCCACAAGTGATTGTAAGGGATTTGGAAGACAATATGCTTAAATTCGATTTGTTAATAAGGAAATCCAATAATCAAATCCAAATGAATGATATGAGAAATTTAGAAAATTATTTTAAAGCAAAACCTGGATATGATGGGTGGCTATGCTTGGAGACTGAAAATTCAGTTGGTGGAGTAGTATGAGAGAAAGAGAAAGTACGCGCGAAGAGACATACGACGGGATAAAGATATCCAATAATTTTATTATCTAGCAATTTAGACAACAAATATGAGAAAATTTTTATTGAGTTCACCTACTCGAACAAGTTTCAAACGGCCTACTCTCTTATTCGAGCAGATAAATCTCATACAGAATAAATGTCCGACTTGTACTAGCATTGATAAAGCCTTTTTTGTACTTTGTTTTGCTCCACCTCAGGAAATGAGCTCTCTCTTTAAGGTGCATGAAAAAAACTGATGGCACTAGAAGGAACCCAAGTCGGGGTTTTCTTGGGCCCTTTCTTTGGGTCTTGGTTTGAATATCCTTGGGTATTCAAATCTGGGCTGACCAGGCGAGACTTGATCTGGGCCATCGCTCATACCATAGCTCGTGCTAATGACTGCACGCAAAGCGCACTCATGGTTGAACAGTATAAAGTGCGAGATCAATGGGGCCCACAAGGACCCACTTTTGCTGTTGATGATGGGAATTCACCTCCACGCTTACATGGCGCGTGAAGGACACAACAACCACTTACCATAATGACAAAAATGTTGATGTCAGTGGGTCCTCCACAGGCTTTCAATGGCAACATCGCGGCCGTCGATCTCTCCGCCACGCGCAAATCAGACGGGTCAGATTCAGAGTCAAAGAGCTGTCTCGATAGGTCTCTTTGACCACACTGGAAACATGATTTAATTTTGATTTTAAATAAGTTTCCAAACTTTGACTGGGTTGTCACTTCAATCAAGGCGCTCTTCGTTGAAAATCGAGGTGCGCTAGTAATTTACCATTATGGGCATGGACAACTCTGATTTTTGGCTCTATATGCATACTCCTCAAATGTCCAAAATGTCCCTCTTGGGTCTACGAATTCAGTCTCTATATACTCTGTATGTATATATATATATAAAAATTTTAGGAGGTCCTCCTAAAATTTTGTGAATTATTCGTTGACAATTTTTTGTCATTCAATAAAAGCCAATTAAGTGTCCTGGAGATTTTTGGAGAGGAGTCTGGAATATTAGGGGCTCGTAAGTGGTGCAAATGTTCATCTGAAAGGCTTGTCTAAATATTCTTCCTACCAAAAGAAATCTTTACGGCGTCATATCATTGGGGATGACTTATGTCCAATATGTGGGAGGGAAGAAGAAACTCCGGTGCATATCCTGTGGACATGTCCTTCGGCGAGGGATGTGTGGCTAGAAAGCACCTGAAAACTCCAGAAATGTTCAAGCGATGTCGAAGATTTTAACACCTTGGTTACTAAGTTGATAGGACTGTTGGACAGCAATGACTTATAGCTCTTTGCGGTAGTGGCAATGCAAATTTGGTTCAGACAAAATGCTTTAGTTCATGGAGAAGTTTTGTCTTCACCTTCCTAGGTGCTTCGACAAGCATGGGAGCAGATTGAGGCTTATGAAACGGCAATGGCACTTCCAGTAAAGGATTTTGACCCTGAACACCCAGATATACAAAATACAACGCTACTATGGAAGGCCCCTCTGGGGGGATATGTAAAGCTTAATTGGGATACACCCGTGGATCGAGGGAATAAGAGAGTGGGTTTGGGAGTGGTGGCACGTAATCACAGGGGAGATGTGATGGCAATGTATTGTGATACAAAACCTTTCATTCAATATCCTTCTACAGTTAGGGGTGAAATAACGGTTGCGGTTAGCGATTAGTAGCTAAAACCGCTAACCGCAACTGCCTAGGTGGTTAGTAATTTTTACTAACCGCCTCCGCTAACCGGGTAGCGGTTAACCACTTTGGGATAACTGCTTTTTTCTAACTGCTTTTTTGACCAGTTTTGGGCTCACTTTAAACATTTTTTTTGCTCATTTTAAACGTTTTGTTTTTTTTGTTTTTTCCCCTTTCATGGCCATTTTAGCATTAAAAATTGTTCTATACCAAAATTTTGTTGGCCACCTTCTACAAATCTACACATAATATAATATACAAATAAAATTACAACAAAATCATCATTTCACTTGTAGTCTTATACATAAACTTAAACAAGTTCATAAACTCACACATAAAAATAAAATAAAATACAAACAAGTTCATAAACTCACACGCAACCAAAAAAACCAACATGGTTGAACTTGAAGCTTGAGGCCTATTTCAATCAATCAAAAAAAGTTCATAAACTCATGACTTATTGTTATTTATTATATATATATATATATATATATATATATATATATATAAAGCGGTTAGCGGATTTCCAAAACCCACTAACCGCTAATCGCAACTGCCTAGGCGGTTAGCGGTTTTTACTAACCGCTTTCAAAGCAATTAAACAGTTAGGCGGTTAACGGTTGTAGCGGTTAGACAGTTTTAAATTCCACCCCTACTTCTACAACAGAGGCTTTGGTAGTGAGAAGGGCAGTGCAAGTGGGATGCATTATGGCTTTGAACAAAATTATTTTGGAAGGCGATGCATGTGAGATTGTCCAGTTAATACGAAGTAGGGATGCATGGCGGGGGAAGCTTCCGAGCGATGGCAGACGCGAAGAACCAGCTGGAACAGTTTCAAGTGTGGCAGGTGGAGCACGTCCCTCATAGCGTCAATGAGGTGGTTAATAGTGTAGCACAATATGCACTACTTTTATCAACTGAGCAATTGTGGGCGGTAGATTTTCCTTCTAACATTATCCCACGTGTACTTGCTGAGCAAGACTCTATTTAATCAATATTATTGAGATTATAAAAAGAAAAAATAGTGTATAATAAGATGATGATTATCTATTTTTTATAAGCCAGTTTTCGATTAAATGGTTCGATTTGACTAGCTATATTTTTAAATTGGTATGTTTGATTATTCTATATTTGACTCTCAATATAGAGAATAATTTTCCTAATATATTATTCAAACAAATTTCATAAAAACAACAATCAAATGAGAAGTTTGTTGTTATCTTTCTTTTACGTTTTTTTATTTTTGGGTTAAAAGACATAGGAAAAGGAAAATGCAGACGCTCAAATAATAGTCAAATTATTCATAATTAAACCCAAATAATAGATATTGAGTGAACAAATTGGCTTAGTAATAAATATGAAATTCCATTATTTTCGTATATACCTATTTAGGCATACTAGTCAAGATGTACTCATTCAAAATCCAGCTTGTCGATGATTAGTAAAAAAAAAAATACCCAAGGGCATTCCAGGTCATTTTGAGGACAACAGCATTTTAAAAATAGGAAAATGGAAAGGGCATAAACGTCAAAAGGAGAATAAAGAAAACTATTTCTGTTGTGTATAGATGAATTATAATGGTACTTTAATGGTTTAATTAAATCTGGGTTTTGGGTAGGTTTGACCACTGCTTATTGGGCTCCATTCCGCTTTGGGACTCTCTCTCTCAAAAATCTCTAGGCTTTCAGCCTTCCCCCATCTGCTTTCTTTGACTTGTTGGGAGCTTTTTCCTTCATCAAATCAAGACCACAGATTCCAGTTCCATAATATTTTTTTGGCATCTCTCGATCTTCTACCGGAGGGAGTTTCATGTGCCTCCTATTTTCCAGGTTTGGTTCAGCTCCTTCGTTTTCTTCTGATCGGGATTCTCGGAAAAGTTCGGGGGTTTTTTTTTTTCTTAATTTTCTTTTTGGTAGAGATTTTGTCGAGAATTGGTGGCCCTGATTAACTGGGGTTGTTAAGGTTGTTGCTTGATTTTCCTTTTGGGTGTAAATGGGTGTGACTAATCGCTGTGATTTCAGGGACAGAGAATTATCCAATGATTTTATTTAGTTTTATTGACTGATTCTTTTTTTTTTGTTTTCCGAGTTGTGAAATAATGGGTATTTTTCCTTCTGGCAAGATTTGGGTTTTTATGGATCTGGGTTACTTTTTGGTCAAGTTTAATTGATGCTGATTCCTGGGGTTCTTGTATTTTGATGAAAAGAGCATCAGTGTATGTGATGTTTTAATTTTTGATCCTTTAGTAGCTGCAATTTAATACTGATATAGTTCATTACCAAGATATTATTGCCAAGTTGGCATTCTTGGATAGATTTGCGATTAGATGATGTGGGAGGGACTTGGAGGGTGGTCTTTCGCTCATTGATTAACATTTTAGTTGCAGAAAGGTTCACTGTATGGAAATGAATTATCAAATTTTAGGTGGGATATCATCCAAGCAAGCGATGAAAAGGTGGACCATGACCCACCCAAATTTTAGGTGGTGTTGTAGTAAGGGGAATTGAGATTGACACTGTCTACATAGGTTTCTTGAGATACATCTTTTGACAAATGACAATAACACTTGTGTAGAAGCATGTATGATGCATCTGTTTGAAATCTTCTATAAAAGGAAGGTGGAGGACTTAACTATTATGGTATTATCTTAGTTGGCAACTGGGCAATTTACTTTCCTTTTCGCTTTTAATGCTTTATTCATGTTGGGGTGATATTTGGCAATCCAATCTTATGAAATATTAGGGTGTGTGTCTACATGAATTATTGTCAAAGGTTGCTTTTTCTTTTTACTTCCTTGGTATTCATGAAGCTTGCGAAGTTTAAGACTTCAATTGATAGATATGCTCTTTTTTTCTTCTTTGCAGAAAGATAGACAACCTTATTAAAGAGTTTTTCCGTAAGATGGGGTGTTTCACGGTTTTGAAGAGTAAGAAGAAAAAGTCTGAGCAGACATTTTATATCAACCGTGCTAACCCTAAGGATCAAACACCTACAGTGTTGCCAGAACCCCAAATCCGAACCCGGACACTACAGTCTGCACCACCGAGTTTTAGGACCAGAGTGAAACCCATTCAGCCAGTTAACAAAGTCACCAACAATAGAACACGTGCATTATCTGCCCCATCGTCTCTTGATGCCGCAGAGCAAGATGCTCTTTCATCAGTTGAATTTGAAGAACAGGAAGACTCGAGGTACCGAACTGGATCAATAAAGGAACAACGGTCCCCGAGTCCACAACCTCTTCCTCTCCCATCACCTCAGTGTGCTGCTGCATTGAAGACTACAGGAAGCTTTAAGTCAGGAACTGGTAGTGGGCCTCTCTACGCTTCTGGACCATTGCCATTGCCTCCTACAGGAGCACTCCGAAACTTTTCATATGAAGAAGTTGCTGCGGCTTGCTACCATTTCTCTTCAGACAGATGTGTTTCAGAAGGTCTTTCCTCCATTATATATAGAGCTTCTTTTGGGGATGATGCTTCTAGTTCAAAGAAGTTTGAAGCAACTGTTACTCGCCTTCACCCATCTACTCAGGTATTACATACATATAACGGTTTTTAGGGTGATCAGACTGAATCTTTTTTCATCTTCTTGGTATCTCCCTCACTGATAATCTTTGGCACTTAAACATGAATAACTTTTTATAAATTGGTTGAACTGTCATCATTTTGTTATTTTTGGCAGCAAAATTTGTTGTTTCGCTACCCCACAAAATTGTTTTTGTTTTTGCACCCCATTTTTAGATTCCCCAGGTGATCGTAAATATGCTGTATATGTTCATAGGCAAACATAACTAAGAACTTGAGACCACTCCTCTTTGGAGTTCAGGATATCTCTAAGTTGGTGTGAAAAGCAGTACAGATTCTGTAAGTGGAGATTCACTCATCCGTGAGTCATGCTGTTGGGTTGAAAGGCAGCTTAACTGCCTTTCTTTAAGCATACGCGCTTCCTTTCTCCACAATCCTTACATGGTGTGCATGCTTAAATGTATATTCCAAACTTTATGGCAGGGAACATTGTCATGTATTAGAAGTGTTGCTGATTGTATATTTTACTAGTTCACCCTCTTTAAGTGTCAAGAGTGAAATGAAATACAACTTATGGCTTCACTTACGTTGGAGACTTTATGAATTCGATCACTTTGCATTCTAAATATTAGAAATGCTTGACCGCATTGTAATATTGTCACTGTGTTGGTGTTCCTCCAGGGGTTGAAGGAGTTTATAAATGAGGTGAACACAATTGCATCTTTGCATCATCCAAATCTTTGTAAATTGCTTGGTTACCATGCACGTGAAGGTACAGAACAAAGAATGTTGATATACGAGAGGCTCTTTCATGGAAGCTTGGACCGGCTATTATATGGGAGGTCGGACGGGCCCCCCATTGATTGGAATACAAGAATGAAAATTGCTATATGTGCTGCACAAGGTCTTACTTTCTTGCATGAAGAAGGGCCTTTCCAGGTAATCAGAACTTGTCTGCGTTATTGTTTTATAATTAATGAAATTGGTTGCAGCTATTTGTGCTGCCTTATGTAGTCATGCTGAGCAGTTATGGAGTAGCATATTTTTTGTATTGAGAAGAGGATAATGTCTATTTGATGTTTACCCTAGGCTGTTAGTTTCCTTTTATATGATTGAAATACCAATGTTATCCATTCCATCGTGTAGATGTTATGGGCTAATAGTGAAACACAGTCGATGTTTGGGACAATATTAATTTTTTTTGGACAAGAAAATTGGAGAAGATGTGCTTGAAATGATCAAGAATTATTATTCAAGTCTTTTGTTCCTTAAGTGTAGTAATTCTTCTGTGTTTACTGAAAGCTCCCCTTGTATTTACAGGCGATGTACAATGAATTTTCAACTGCCAACATACAGATTGACAAAGATTTTCGCGCGAAGCTCTCAGGATATGGTTGTGTTGGCCACATTCCTGAGATAGAGATCTCTAATAATTCAGTGGTGAGTTCTTTTACATTGCTTAGTGATGATGTTCCTTTTCTGACTAAGTTGATCTTATTTCTGCTAAACTTGAAGTCCGACTCAGTGCGTAATAATACATGCTCTTTTTAACATGATCCACTTGTGTCAATGGGTTGATTAGCATTCATTTTACTCATGTTTACAGGCAGTGGCAAACCTTTCAGTGGAGACAGTTGAGGAAGGACGGCTCACTCCCAAAAGCAATGTTTGGAGTTTTGGAATAGTTCTTCTAGAACTACTTACTGGCCGGAAGAATCTTGACAGTCGTCATCCTAAGGAAGAGAGGAATTTGGTTAAATGGAGCCGGCCTTTCCTGGCAGATGACTGTCGAATCTCACTGATCATGGATCCTCATTTAAAAGGCCGTTTCCCAGCCAAAGCAGCCAAGATAGTAGCTGATATTGCACAAGGATGTCTTCAGAAGGACCCCTCAGACAGACCTACCATGAGAACTGTTGTTGACAATCTCAAAATCATACAAGACATGAAGTATTCCTGTCGTTTTCCTCTGCAAGAACCAGCAACCGTTGCAGGAAAAAGGATGTCAAAGTCACCGAGTCTAAATGGAATCATTACTCCAGCTCCAAGGTTAAGTTTCTCACCATCACCACCATCAAGAGCCCGACCATCTGTTTCTCCTACTAGACGACCTGCCTTGCCGTTGTCTCTTCCTCCGCGTGCTTGTTCCTCCACCCTCTCTTTGGAGGAGCTTGAACGGCAGGAAAGCCGGAAATCATCATCGTCAACTGTGCGGAGAGCTAGTGTTGAGGGTTTTTGATTTTGTCTATAATGTGCATTTTTTTACAATTTTTTTTTTTTTTTTGGTGCTTTTTTTTTTTTGGTGATTCAACACAATATATAGAAGATAAACATGTGGTTCTTCCACGCTCCATCCCTCAAGATCATCAAAGAGAGGATGTTCTTTTGTAGATAGTACAAGCCCGGTTGGACCGGGTTCAATTAGTTTCGCTTAATCCAGAATGCCATCTATATATGGGAATTTGCATGTTCCTTTACCTTCCCCTCCTATGTATGTGGTACATATATTCTTAGAGATACGCATTACAGGAATGTGTATTGGAAATCTTACTCCATGTCAGCAGAATCTCTTCCTATTTCCATGACTGTTTCTTTTATCCTGCAGCTGGTGCTTCCCAATGTTTATATGGCTTTTGCATGGCTGCCAAATTTGTACAATGTAGCAAGCAATGCCTTGGGAAAATTGCCCTCCATTGAATGCATGTATGGGAGGAGGCCTATTTTGTCGTCCAAGTTGGTTGAGCAAAAGTCATACTGTGGCCATGTGTGAATTTTATTGATTCTTCTTTCCTGCCAAGATTGAATTCAACCAAGGCATATAGTCAAATTTGGAAACTTATAATTGAAAGTTTGAAAAGTAGGGTAGGATTGATTAGTACTTATTTTCCTTTTGGGCCGCATAAATAACGTGGAATATTTAATTGGAATAAATAAAGAAGGGTAATAACTCTTTACAATGTGGTGTCTAAATTGCTAAAGATTTCAATCCAAGTTGTAGAGTACAAGTTCAAATTTAATATTGTTTTGGTATTATATTAAATCATGTGAATAAAAATATCCATCAAATAATATGAGTCTTACTACCTACCCAATACCCACGGGAAGGGGGGGATCCCTTGGGACTATGAGAAGCAATGTCCAGATTAAGCCCCTAAATAATGATTAATAACATTATCAGTTCATTATGGATGGGTGCAGGCCCTCCTTCTAATGTGTCGGAGACGAGAGACGACCATGTCAATCTCATCCAAATGATAGTCTTTGGTGATGATTTCAAAACAACCTTCGTCGATCATGGTTTCAAGACGGCCATCCATTAGTTTTATTTCTATTCACATGTATTTTGGGTCAAGCTGCCAATTTGCGGTTTTAAAAAAATTGTATTTTATCCCACGAAACAACTGTTAAAGGGTCCATATTTATTCTCTTGCCAACAATGGTGGATCATTGCTTTGGTTGAGTGAGTCTAGAAATCGAATATTTTTATTTCATAATTATCTTATGATGTAGACACAACGGTTTTAATCTAATCTTTAAATCAATCATTGTTAATAGAGAAAAAAAAAATGCTAAAAAATTTAAATTTGTAAATATTAGAGTAATGCTATATAGAGTAATATTATATACTCAACTCTTATCTTACTCTAATACAATTGGATTGATGTAGTAGTGCCCATAAGCCCTTAGATCAACCTTTACTAAAAAAATAAAAAATCTAAGGGCTGATGGGTACCGCTAGATCAATCAAGTTGTATGAAAGTGGACCGAGAGTTGCGCATTTAACATTACTCTAGACATTAACATGAGTAACGCTAAATATTATACTTCTATGTAACTGGGTTAATATTATTTTTTTTTTTATCTTACTAAAAAAATAAAAATAAAAAATAAAAAATCTAAATATTAATAAATATTGTTACATTATAAGCGCTATCTATGTATTTGAATGTGTCTGTTTGGTGCAGATTTGTTTTTAAACCTGATGAATAATCATGGGTTAATGAATGTTTTGTTATGGTTAATTGGTATGTTGTTGACGTATGTAACTTTAGCTTCAGTTATGATTTGCTTTTAGAACTCTTGCTTGCGATCTTTTATCAATAAATGAGTATAGAATTTTTTCCCTTAAAAAAAAAAAAAAAATACTACCATGTTAACACAGTTGATATTTGCATTAGAAATGATTGCTTTGGATTTAAAAAATCTGTTGGAGCCAGTTAAGGCAGCGACCAAGACCAAGAGCTGGTCCTCCGCCCAAAGTATAGTTGTTGGATAAAACAAGAAAAGTTCTAATTATGGGAGGAGGTGGAGGGACAAAATTTTTTTTTCAGAATTGGGTTGGAGATTTTTTTTTTAAAAAAACTGATCTATTAAATTGACATTTGTCTTTATAACATTCGAAATGTCACCCTCTTTTTTAATCCTATTAAAATTACATGTGAAAATAGGATAAATGTCAATTTAATAGACTGAGTTAACTAAATTTTCTCCGACCCAATTTGAAAGAAAACACTACGAGAAAGCCTCTGTATACAACTCATCAAAATTTTTTAAAAGAATTATGTGTATATATTACAAATTATATAAGAAAAGAAAATGCACATCCACCCACTGAACAAAAGAAACATATTGCAAACCGGAGGAAGAGCTATAAATTACTGAGTATCCGACAGGCAAGCAACAAAAATAAAAGGTTCGAAAAGAAACGGAAGCTTCAGAGAAATGCTATATACCACACATTTATCACACTTTGCTGATGTGGCTGCCAATCAGTCCTTGAATTTATTTGTTATTTTTGTGAAAAAAGAACTGATCCAATGACTAATTAGCAATGCCACATCAACAAAGTGAAATAAAAATGCCATAAAAGTATGAGGTATAGCACTACTTGAAACTTCATGATTGCGCATCAGTTTGGCTTTGATCTGGTCCACAGTACTCTTCGCCCCCACCTTCTCGCTCTTGAACAGCAGATAAACAGCAATCATTAAATTGTCCCTCATTCTCATTTGTGGGTTGTGGCGGAACATGTGATGCTGAACTTGCTTGTTGCTCAGTGATCAAGCTTGTAAGACCATTCTGCTTCAGATATGTCTCCAGGGGAAGGCTTGCTATTTCAAGAAGACCTATCATGCTCACACGTTTTGATCCCATTTGCAGTTCTTCCTCGCGTTGAGGATGGCAATTCAAGTCTAATTGTCCCTTGCCAGTTTCAGCCAATTTGCTTGGGCTCTTGGATTCTAACTCATTTCCTGACCTAGTTTCATTCTCTGAAGGATCAATGTGCGATGATGCATGCCTAGAATTGCTGTCTACTTCTGCTTCATCCCTAGAGCCCCATGTATGCTGATTTCTCTGGGCGATCTCTGCTTCCCGCTCTGATTGACGTTTTTTTTTGCGCATCATTAGGGTTTTAAAGCGGCGTTTAACTGTCATGCACACATTGCATGTACATGTAGGCTTGTGCTTGCCCTTCCCACTAGGGGGCTGGATGCACACAATGCAGGTGCAGCCAGGACGATGTCTGGGGTGTTTCGTTGTGGTAGCAACTGATGGAGTGCTTGGGTCACTGGCACCGTCTCCTAGAATGGCAGCATTAGCCAAAGCATCCAGGCCAGAAGATTCATGCCCCTGGTTTGGCCTATGGCTTGTTACTATTCTCCTTTTCTTGAATTCTATGAAACAGTAAGGTATAATCAATATCAACAATTTTTCAAAATTTAATGAGGTAGAATATGCACTAAAAATCACTTTGATTGACTATATAAATGTAACAACTTTTGAGCAGCCAATCTTTGTGCATTCTATATGTATGTACTCATGTGCATAGATCAGTTGATTAATAAATGAGACCAACCCAAAAGTGAGTGCACGTGCCATCCTTGCAAACACCCATCTATGATTCTATGCTAGATTTTCATATCTTCCAAATTCCATACCCGTCTTTGGTAGATTTTCGTATCTTCCAAATTCCACGCGCTAATGTGGCCATGTATCTGTATTTCCAAAGCATGGCTTAAAGCTTCCCTTGTTGAAGTCCAACCAATCGAAGCTTAAAGCTTGACCTTTGTGGACTGGCACAAGCATGTTATACCAAATGTGTGAGCCAGACTCATTCTAGGTTGTCCAATTTCAGGATAAAGGAGGCCAGTAAGCATTTATGCTCTTTTCTATTCTAAAGACCACAGAAGTGACAGACCAATGTAGAGACTTTCGTTTTCTTTTCTTTCTAATTTATGGGGTGAAGAGATACACTGCTACATTTCTGTGAGACTATGAACCTTACAGGGGATGATACCCTTAGACAAATTAAACTATTAAATAGATGGAAAAACCATTTTCTTAGTGGACAAGGCAGCAGTGATTATCTAATCTTTACAACTAAATTAAGGGGCACAGAATCTGGCATCATACCTTTGTTCAGTCTGAGAAGATGTTCCAGTTCCCTGGGGTTCAATTCATCTGGTGCAGAACATGAACACCTGAGGACAAAAAAGGCGGAATCATAAAGACTTATTCAACTAGTTGTCATGATCAAATAAAACATAGAACAGAAAAAAAAGGCATATTTACCTGCTTTGGTCCCAATTATTGTCTGCACATGTCCACTTAGGAGGAAGAAGTACATCAACTGGCAACCTTCGCCATTTGGAGCAACTATCACACTGAGCCCATTGCTCTTGTCCCCTGAAGATCAAGCTTATTAATTTAAAATTAGATGGAGGAAATACAAATACCTTCAAAGCACAAGTAGTCGACACATATAATTGCATCAGGACAAGATAAGAGGCAAGGAAAAGGAAAAAGGTGCCCTTCTAAATCCTCAGTAGAAGTGGCACCATCATAGACTGGTGTACTTGGTGCCAGAACATTTAGCATGTCAAAGTGAGTTTCTAAATTCATTATTACACTATCCTCACATACCAAAACATTTGAATAGTCATACAAATCCTTACCCAGTTGAACGGGCAACGAAAATACTTCTTTTTCCGAAAACTGGAGGTTCCTGTTTGACAGACGTGTAATATATTAGATGTCACTCACAAAGTTTCATGAACAACGTAATAATTAGAATTTCTTGAAGTTTTAGATTGTTTGTACAGGGCTGGGGCAGATGTTGCGGATTTCTTTTTCTTTTTTTTTTGGTCCATGTGTTGGAGGCAGAGGCAAAATTTTAAATTTGTCCAACATATATTGTTATCATTTTTGAATTTGTTTTATGCTCTATGCTCCTGTTGCAAAGAGAGGTTGAAACATTGATAAGTATATAAGTTTAAATATAGAAATTCACAGCATCATACACCAGCAGCACCCTTGTCTGACAACCCATATTCATGAACACACATCAAAGATCAAGATTATAGAAGAATTTTCTTTAAAAATTAACTAGGGACATAAACTCACATAAATTGGAAAACGAGAAGATGCCAATAGCAATAAAAACTGAAGCAAAATTTATAACAATACATTAATTAAAATCTTCATTGAAATCACTCACATCATACTCCTCAAATTCGTGGTCCTCAATCATCACAATGCTTGGCTTAAGAGTGGGAGGTGGATAGAGCAAATCCTGTGCCTCTTCCCACGTAAGTTTCAGCTCCAGAGCATCTTGGCTATCAATGAGCAACCTCTTACTTTTGGACCCAATATTTCGTGCCCTTTTTCTTTCTGGCGCTAATACTGAAGGCAGCAGAAAGCCCTCCCTTGTCCTATCTTCATGCTTCTCAGACTTGTGCCAGCTAACATCACCAGCTGTTGAACTCAAGTGTTTGGACAGTGCATTTAAGTGGGGATCCGTGCTTCCCTTAGCTGACTGAAGAAGGCCAGAGTAACCACTTATTATAGGTAGGTTCTCAAAAACACCCGAAAACAATGTTTCACTTGAATGAGCGCCATTTGGAATGACAGATGGATAGTTGTCCTGTTTATTTAGTAATTTTTGTATCAATATTATATGATTGAGGTTGCTAACTTGAAAATGAGAGTGGCTTGTTACCTGAATTGCAACAGAGCTTGAAGCTTTCCGGAAGCCCATAATAAGTTTTCCTTCAGGATCCATACGGCTAAAAGTTACTGCAGCAAAACAAAATAAAACCACATTAGAAATACCAATATGCCTTCACATCCCAAAAGATAGTACAAATTAAAAATTAAAACCTACATAGTACAGTAAAAAGGGAGTAAGGAGGCAGGCATGAATAAGTCCCTTATCATGCAAGAGCAAATGATTGAAAGTATTCTCAAGCATTGGGAATGAAATTAATATTTCAGGGGTTTTTCTATTGCACTCAATTCCAACTTAAGCATTAATATGGAGAAGAAGAAAAAAGCTTCAGTAAGCAAACCATTACAGAAAGTTGGCAGCTGACTTAGCTGGCATAGTCTTTGGTCATAATACGAAATACCAGGAAGGAAGGGAAAGGCTATCCCATTAGTGCCAAGGGCCCAAGTGAACTCCGAAATGGACCCCACAAAACAAAAAGAAGCATACAGGAACAAGTTAAAGTACTAAAGAAATGCCTATATCATGATAAAGTTCAATTAAAGCAGTAGATCTTGGAAGCATATATTCAAGTTGCAAGAAAGAGGGGTTCAATGAACGGTAAAGAAATACATGGTTTTTTGCCAGATTACTTTATAAGGTACATCTATCCACTAAAAAGAAATATAAATCCAGATTTAAATCATGCAGGCATTAAGGATACCTGTATCTCCAGCTTGCAACTGCATTGACTGTATGCAGGGCGTTACCCCCTCCAAAACATACATTCTGCTGTTATTATTAGGCCAAAATCTGAACTGAAACACCCATTCTTTTCCCTTCACATCTTGAATCCTAAGAGGAAGGCCCTCTGGTTGAGAGATAGGAGGAAAATATGCCTGCATCGTGGTTAAAAGTAAAAAGTAAGCAATGATAATAACAGCAACGAGGACCATTAACAGCAGAAAGGCTAGGACAACTCAACAAGAAAACTTACTTCTGCACAGGCTTTTGGGAGAACCAAACGACCAATTCGACCTGCATCACTGGCACTCAGCATCTTTTCAAACAATGGCACAATTGTGGAATTCGAACTTGAAGATATCACGATTAAGGAAATCACTATCTGACTTTGTGAATAATTATCGATATTGTAAATGATTTAACATTCAGTGTCATGAAAACATAATTGTATACTTTCAATATATAAATGATGTAAGATGGATACTCTCCAGATATTTGCTGTAACTCTTGGTCTGTAATCCTTGGCCAATAGCGAGGAAGCAACTGATTCCTTCCCCGTCCTTCAGCAGGTGGCCTTGCAACACGTATCTGAGAAACCGCGCCAGCATTTGCCTCCAAACCTCCTGCAAGGGCTGACCTTGGGGGTTTTGGCAAAAGATGGCGAGACCTGGGCCCCTGTAGGAATGAAGAGGACATCTTGCTACTTTCCCTTTCATCGACAACAGCACTAGGAAGGGAATTTGAATTTCCTGGAGTACCCAGAGTCATACTCAAATTTGTATGTGGCAGTGATTCATATACATCTTTTGTTCCCATATTTGTGTTATACATGTCTGATTTGGTGGTATTGGACGATCCATTGCATGCGTGACTAAAATTTGAGAATGTGCTTCCAATTTCTCCAACGGAAGGCAAAACTTCCTCCTGTTTCAATTTCCCAAATGACCCATTTGTGTCAGCATTCTGAGATTGAAGCAAGTGCCTGAGCCCATTACCCTCTGTATTATTGCTCAATTGCATAAGCTTCATTTTATCAATACTACTTCCATCCAGTTGGTCGTCCACAGAAGTGGAACGCAGTCCATTGACATTATCAGCTTTGGGTGTGCCAGATCCATTAGGCTTTTCATTGCTTGAAATCTGTGTGAATATGTTTTATAAGCATATCATTAATAGTCAAAACTACAAACGTTTACTTAAAAATTCAAACATTGCTCTTCAATAATCTAACATATGCAAGGAACAACCAACTTTATGACATAAGTGTCACAAATTCATTCAGTAATAGTAGCAGCATGTTGACTAGAAAGAAATTTGCTTTCCTTCACAATTGCTTCTTGCTATATTTGATGGTCCATTTTTCATTACCATTACAGAAGGATGCATACAGATGAGCATGCACCAATTTTCACCCACGGGAAAGATCACTTGGAAGATAAGATCATCTGAATGCACATTTCTTGGATAGAGTATGCCAAATCTAACATACAAAGGATAATACATATGCAGAAATTGGGAAATGATGTGGAGAAAATGAGCCCTAAAGCATTGGTATGAATTTCTATAAATTTCCCACTAAACTACGCATTTTCACGCCAATATGATGATAAGCTATAACAAGAAAGACCCAATCACTATATCACAAAATGCAATTCCAAAAGTACATGTGTCTATTATTTCCAACAGCACCATGAATCAATAGTATGTAAGTTAATCTTACAGGGACAATTCCTGAATTCTTCGTACAGTTTATACAGCTTACGCCACCACAATCAAGCAGCTCAAGAAGAGAACTGGAAGCGATGCACCCACAATGGAGACGCTGCAGATACCAAGAGTTGTTACTTTGCTAGTAAACCAAAGCATTATATCATATGAGGCTTGAAAACCCAAATACCAAGTTAGTAAAAAACTTTCGGGTTCTAAATCTTACCTTGCCACATAAAGCGCACTCCCTCCAACCAGATTCCTTTGAGTGAAACACGTCACAGAAAACCGATTGCTCATACGCAGACCTAAAAGTCCATCGTTTATATATTAAAGGAAGTCGATACTAATTTGTTCAATTATATAAAATTTATTCAAAATTTGTGATGCACATATATATATAGTATTTATATTTATGCACCCGCAATGAAATTAAATAAATTCATAATGTTGTGCAAACAAATTGTCCAAAAAAATAGAAATAGAGTCATAATCCACACAACACCAAAAATAGAAAGGAACAGAACACCGAAAATACAGAGTACATAATAAATATCGAATCTCAAACACCTCCTAATTAAGCGTGTCCGTAAAACTCTACACGAGATAGATAGATATAGAGATTACCTGCACTTATCACAGAGAAGAGCGAATTCGCCGGATCGCAGAGCCCACCCTTTTCCCCATTGAATCGACGTGGAGGCCTCGCACAGTACATTCATGCAAATCTTCGACGACATTTTCCCCAAAAACTATTCAGTCAATTCCACGATAATCAATCCAATCGGAGAAAAAGACCAAAACTAAAATCCCTAAATACTCATTTTCCAAGATTTCACCAATACAAGTGGTCGATTACGCGAAGAGAAACAGACTAAAATAGAGCTAGCCTTAATATGCTGCATATCTCTGTAAACGTAGCAAAACTACTTCACTATCGTATACGATTTGAGACAAAGAGACGGAGGGCCATCGTTCATCTAAGAGTCTGCTTTTTTTGATCAGTCCCCGACCTGTGGAGCTCCGATCGGGAAATTTGCGGGAATCGAGCCGGAGAGGTTTCTAGATCAGAGGTTTCAGATTTCGGCGACCAGAGAGCTGAACCGGCGAGTCGAGGTCTTGCCGGAGGAGGAGGAGGAGGAGGCGTGTGTGCATGCAAAGCAAAGCGCACGAAATGCATGCACGATGATGAGACTTCAAGGCACGGCCAACTCTCTCTCTCTCTCTCTCCCCCACTTCGCTTTCCCACACTTACCCCTTTGGTTTTTTCATTTTCTTTTTCTTTTTTCTCTTTATTAATGAGTCAAATTCAAATCATAATTGAGAGACCAAAAAGAATTGAAGGAAATAACCGAAATTGCCCTTGGAATGAACACGAAGAGCTCAGAGACAGCGAGTAGTTGTGTTTTATGTACAACCGCGAGTGAGGAAGTGTGGAAAATTGGACGGCAGGACAGCACCGTAAGATGCGCCACTAGACGCTTTTTTAGTCCCAATCGGATAATTGGCCTTCGCATGCAAAAAGAATCAGAGTTCGAAATGACTAGAATCTCCCCCGTGTGTTATCTACGGTTTACACTTTACACCACGCAAGTGTTGCGCAGGACTTCGTCCTTCCCGGTCCACGCCGTGTTGTGCATCGTCCAACCGAATTCTATTTAAGTGTGTTCTGTCAAGAATCAACTACTCATAGTCATGTTAGCGCAGAAAAAAAAAAAAAAAAAAAAAACCCTACTCATGTTAGCGTTGATTTAAGCTATTTATGACGTCATATACAAGTAGGTGCTGATGTTAGGTGCCCGCAGAATACGGTTAACTACCGTGTTGGAAAGAGAAACGCTAACCTACCTTTTAATTTAACTATTAACCACGATGTTATCCACCTAATGATTATTTTGCGAATAAACTAAAATTTTTCAGTAAATTCTTTAGATAAACATGTGAATTTTATATGTATTTTTAATAAGAAAGAGTATGTAATTCTTATATGCATTATTATAAGGGATAATTACTTTTTTCTCCTATTAATTACAACATATTTTTACTTTTTTTTTTTTTTTTTTTCATGAACTACTAATTATACCACCTGACCCCATGAATTACAATTTTGTATCCAAAATCTTATTCATTTAGTCAAAAGCGTTAACTCAGACGGTTAAAGTAACAATGCGTTGTAGTTCATGAAAGCAAAATAACATTGCGTTATAGCTCATGAGAGCAAAGTGACAGATTGACTGTCTGAATTAATGCATTTGACTGACGGAAGGGGTTTTGGGCACAAAATGGTAGTTCATGGAGTCGGGTGGTACAGTTGATAGTTCATGAGAAAAAATGAAAATGCTCTGTAGTTGATGGAGGAAAAATGTAATTACCCTTTATTCTAACAATTATGCATGTGTAAAACACCAATCAATTTGCACTTGTAAAATATAATAAATAAACAATAAAGACTGCCCGAGAGTATGGGCAAAAAAAAAACTCTAATGTTTAAGTTAGCAAAATAGTTTATTTGCAATTGCTTCTCATTAATTATGTATTATGAGATGTGTGATTCATTCTACAATAACTTTGATTGAAACCAGTTTACCTTTAAAGGCTTAGATCATGTTTGATATTGCAAAGGAAAGTAAAGTTTCTAAAGTTTTCGAAGTGTAATAAAAAATGACATTGAACATTTTTCAGCAGTTGGAAATTTTGCTGATAATTAAGTGAAATCGTGGCCGTTAGTTTATGGAAAATCTTGATTGATATTTCATATTTGGTGGATGTCAGCAGACCAATAAAAGATGGTAGTGCTTGAAGCATATCCTCGTTGATAAGTCATTTCTAGATCTCCACTTAGCTGCACATGCATAAATAGATAGCCTTGCAATCATTCTGTACTAAGAATCAACTAATAACTTTTGCTGATGAACTTTCCGTGCTTTACAGCAAAGAAATGTCCATGGAAGAATAATTGTATGCATTCTCTAAATTCTTTCTCAAGATATTCCACCCGTACATATTGATACAGTAAATTTTTTGAACGAGTGGTTGAATTGGCAACAAATTACTTGCAAAAGAATAAAGAATTGTCGCGATAACGCTGAGAGGGAGAGGCCCAGTTGGAAGCTTTCGATGCTTAAGTCAATAGTTAATAATAACCTGTTTGTATTTGACTGATAAATTATAAGATAAATCCAAGATCCATTAGTAGTGAAGGATAAGAATATACTAATTTTCTCATGTACGTATGATTAGTATTAATCGCCTTTAATTTTTATTGATGTCCTGATGGGGTTGAGTTAGGCTATGACTCAATCGGACTTGAAAGAACACTTGCAGTTTCCATTGTCTAGGCCTTTCTTATGCAGCTCTCAACGAGTAAGTATTACTATAGTCACATGCAAGTAGGATAGCTACAATTGGTCTCTACATCCTACTATTTTTTCTCAAAACCAAAAAATAATAATAATAAAAAAAATATACCAATTGTTCTTTATTGAAATATGGATGAACCTTTTTGACACATTGGTGAGAAGTTGGAGATAACTTTGAAATCTCCGTATCAAACAGGTTGTGTTTGGGTGTCGATAATCTTTAAACCAAACGGCATTTCTGCACAATAAAAGATGAAATGTTTAAATCCTGCAAAGTAAACCAATTTATTAAACTAATTTTTGTTTTTAAAATACGTTTAAATGCAAGTGATAATTAGTACTCTAAAGACATATATTAATTTTTTAAATTAAAATTTCTCTAACTCAAACCGGAAATAACTTTACCCATAAAGAAGGGAGCTGCCGGAGTAGATATGGGCATTTGATGAATGATGCAAAAACTCTTATTTAAAGGTTCTGGTGTATGGATGTTCTTCATGTTAAAAGACCAGTTAATGAAGCTACTCATAGATTAACAAAAATGGCTTTAGCTCTCAGAGAAGACCAACTTTGGGGAGAGAATATTCCCGCTTATATTCGTGATATTGCAAGCTTTTATTGAGTAATGAAATCAGGAAATTTCAATTTTTTTTTTTAAAAAAAGTTGCCCATAAAGAAGGGACAATTGTTGGGAATTTTTTGTGGACAAATCGTATGATTTTACATTTTAATTTTCAAATTTTGTTGGGGGAGGGTAACTTCCTCTCATGCTTAAGTGCCCTTACAAAATGACTAATTTAGTCGACCTTATAATCTCCATTGTCGTGTTAACAGGTTCATATAGTAAAGAATTGTGAGTACGCCGTTATAATTTGTGTTTGTCGCCGTTATAAATGTAAATTCGGCCCAGTCCGTATACCCCTCCTTATCTAAGCGGGGAATCGGTTTTCAATCTTGGCCCTCTAAATTCTGAGGGAGAGAAATTCCTCGTTTTCTCTTCTTTTCTTTCTCCCCAAACACGTGACAACCAACCAACCATGGCGGGAATGGCTGCCTTCAATCTCTCTTCGGCCTCTTCCATCTTCAACCGTCCAGCACCATCATCAACGATTTTCCCGCTCTCGCTCTCATCCCAGCCTTCCGTTCTCCCAATGCGGGGTCTTTCTGGAAAGCCCAGATTTCAGAGTAACGCCTTATCACTTCTCGTTCTTAGATTTCAGCTAAATCGGGTTGTTCCGCGTCTAATGTATGGGTTTTGGGCCATGTGAGTGCTTCTGTTTTTTGGTTTTTGGTTTTTGTTTTTTTTTTTTTTTCGTGCAGAGATTTATGCACTGTCTAGCAACGATATCAAAGTCGGTACCAACATTGAAGTAGACGGAGCTCCTTGGAGAATTTTGGGTATATAGTCTTGACGTTCTTTAATCTTTACTATCTATTTCTAATTTAATACGTTAATTATATCTGACTATGTTGTGGTAAACATTCTATCCAAAGCATCAAAGACATCGACAACTACCATTTGCTTCTATTGGTGTTCGATTTCGGAGTACTAAATTGTTTTTTTTTTTTTTTTATTTGTTATGTGTGTGGTTTGGCGGCATTCTGTTCGTGTTTGTGTTTTATGTGTTCTTTCTGGGTGTAGGCGTTACAGTTAGGCAAGATATTATGAACGCATTTATCTTTTGGGCATAGATACATACATACATGCATACACAGATTTGTTTTACAGTTTTGATTGAACTGTATAGCTTTTCTGCCTGTTGGCCTTCTGCAGAGTTTCTTCACGTGAAACCTGGAAAAGGAGCAGCATTTGTGAGGACCAAGATGCGTAATTATGTAACAGGAAACACGGTTGAGAAAACTTTTCGAGCTGGAGTTTCGGTAATGCCTTTCATACTGCAGACAGATCTGTCGTTGATTTATGTGTCCCAGTAATGTGCTAGTTCAGTATAGTTTGCAGTGGCTAACATTTGAATATCTTAACTATGTTTGCATCATCTCTTATCGATTTAGCAGGTTTTTGCATGTTGTTATAACACAATTGAATCGCTCTTTTTCTGTTTAGTAATACTGATGCTATCATCTGTTCAACTTGGGCCGAGTGAAAATAGTTTCATTTTCCTTTGGGATTCTACAGTTGCAGCTTACATTTCTACTTCATTTTCATAAGATAGTCTATGGAAAGATCAGTTGCTGACTTATGGTACTATGTGCCAAAGCTTTAGCTGTCTTACATTGTAATATGTGCGCTCTTCAGCTAATTTTATGGTAGTTATGAATTCCCTGCACGTATATCTTACAGCAACTTTGTAAAGGTACATTCCTTCAATTTTTACGAAAATTTTTAAACTAGGGATTGTTTCAAAGCATTTTTTGCTAATCTTAAGTTATTTAATTTCCCCTTATCCTTCAGTTTTATAGCTCAGCCTACAACCATTGTGTTGTTACTTGAGTGAAGGATTCACCAGTATAAAAGGGTTGAAACATTCATTTCTTTGGAGGTGACAGAAGATATGTATGACATGGCTATTTGAGGGTCCTTATTTTTCTGGGCGGCTCTGTCTTCATGTTTCTAAACAAAAGCATCTTTAGGCCAGAAAAAACATCAATGAGACCAGAAAATCTTTTAAGGTTTCATTTGGCATTTGGAGAAAGAGGTTCCCTTATTAAGTATTCTTAACCCCCAGTACTTTGTGGTTGTGATGAAGTATGATTACATTGAATTTCAAACTGATGTATAGTGGCTTCTTTTCTATTTCTAGAAATGTAAGAGAGGCCAGAGGTAAGACCTTTATCATTGTGTAATATGCGATATGAAATATCTTAAATTGCAGTACATTGTATCAAGTATGCAAAACATAGGTCTACTGTTTTGTTCTTTTCCTGATGTAACTTCCATTGGAACATATGGTACCCATAATAATGCTCTTATATTTACATTATATGTTGCCTAGACAGGTCTGTCTCTCTGTCTCTATCTCTTCTCTCTCTCATCCTTATGTGTGGTTGTTTTCTCAGATTAATGAGGCAGATGTATTCAAGGAAACAAAGCAATTCACATACAAAGATGGCTCCCAGTTTGTCTTCATGGATCTGGTATTTCTCAGTATCCTAATCCTCTGATATGCTTGTACCATAGTGTTTTTTCTTTTTAAAAGAAAGATAGAAAGAAAATGCTTTAAAGATTTCTTTTTCTTTTTTCTTTTAGACTAGTTAGCCATTTACTTGAGGGCATTCCTGTTTCCAAGGAAACTTTTATTTTGTCTTAAGTTAACTCTCACTGCATTGAAAGACTGATTTTGTAGTTATTTTCGTACTCAGTTTTTCGATGTTTTATTTTCACAGAATACATATGAAGAAGTTCGTCTTAATGCAAAAGATGTTGGGGATAAGATGAAGTATCTAAAAGAGGGAATGGACTGCATTGTGCTATTTTGGAACGGAAAAGTATTTTCCAAATCTTTTAACCTTTGTGTTGTCTTTTCATTGCTCCAATTATGAGCGTTTCGAGTGTAAAGAGCATGACATTTTCCCAGAAAAGTGTTCGTAAACATTAGGGAGGAATATTATGCATAGATGATTATACTGTTTCGGAGTAGCATTCCACTATTAATCACCATCTGTTGTGTTTTAGGGCGCTTAGATTCACAAATTAGATGCATACCATATGTTTGCATATAAGTATAGATGGCATAACTAGATGTTCATTATTATTGTTGATATTAGTATCAGTTCGCAATCTTCCTGTTTGTATTCTTGCAGGTTATTGATTTTGAACTGCCCAATACAGTCAAGTTGAGTGTGGTTGATGTAGATCCTGGTCTTAAAGGCGACACAGCTCAAGGTAATGTCATTTGTGTTATCTTGCAATTTTCAAGGACCATAATTCATAAATACAATGCATTAGAAGTAAGTTCCAACAAATTCACGGCCTGTGGAGACAGAGGGATGTGTGCAGGCAAGCTCATCTGTTACCGTTTGTTAGAATTACCCTCTGGACAAATCAAAGTGTAATAAGTTGGGGCAGCGTAGATAACCAGAATAATCCTCCAAGATTGTAAATATAAACCAGGAAGAATGTGCATCTAAATGGCTTCTGTAGGTTTCAAAAGTGACTCTCCTCAAAATAAATTAATTTTGCCAATGAGACATTTGGAATCTCCTTCACTGCATTTTCATCGATGAAATACAAAAATCGAGTAAAATTATTTTTTGGGTTTGCGCATGGGGTTTCAACCATAAAGCTATCAGGTAGTATCTGTACACCAAGTTGGACGGTTCTCATCTGTGCCCCAATCATGGTTACCCTCTTTTACTTTTTCCCATTTTCTCTGTTTTTCATATCCTTTCTCTCAGCTAACTGTTTGAGAAATGAAATCTTGTTGGCAGGTGGGTCGAAGCCAGCCACCCTCGACACTGGTGCTGTTGTTAATGTCCCATTGTTTGTAAATATAGGTGATGAAATATTGGTTGATTCAAGAACAGGACAATACATGAGCCGTGCATGATTTTTACATCAGAGCTTTCCTGTCACCGGCAACATCTCTATTTTTGCATTTCATTTTATTATGCGAGAGTTATACCCTTCATTTGGGGCTACGAATGTACATCAAGCTTAGCTTAGCAAATGGTTGTTAATGTTAAATTGTGCTTTCGTTCGTTGACTTGAAAATTGTTATAGCTTGTAATTTCGTTTTGTATTAGAAGAGAAAATTATTAGTTATCCAAATGGATTAGTATCTCACCCAAAGGAAAATGCTTGGGTACTACAATCCCTTACAAATTGACGTGACATTTATCACGTGAGTCACAATCAAATTTACAAACCGATATCGCAGTACACATGATATTTGTCACGTTAACCATAATTAAATTTCATTGTTTAATTTTTGAAGTAATATTTGCCACATGGATTGTCATGTGAGTTTACAAGGAATTTGTAATAAATGTTGTAGTATCTCTAACAACACTCATATTTAAAATATTGTTTTTAATCTTTGGTACGATTATTAAGATAAACATTGGTGTGGTGTATCATTGTAAGTTGTAATGCAATAGTTTTGCCATCCATCAACAGATATACAAGTACAAAGTAATGCTAAAAATCAATTATTTCACAATTATGACATGATAGATTCAACCAACATGATAACTATAAGATAGTTATGAGATTAAAAAAATGTGTTTTATAGCATTAACTCGTGAGTAAAACTATCTACTTCACTAAAATCTCTTTATCGTGGCTTCCTATCCGGAATCACCCCTCGCTTTAACGCCGCGCCGTATATATTACAAGCGCTCAATAACCATTTCCGTCTATTGCACTCCTCAATTAAAAGGTTATAAGAAATTTTGTTGGGGATTCTTCTTCCTTCATCCATGAGGATCAGAACTAACAGGGCCTCATCTACTCTACCTTCAGCACAAAGTGCTCGAATTACACCGTTAAAGGTGATTATATGTGGAGAATGCCCCATTCGTGTAAAATCATGTAAGTTGTCCAAAGCGTCCTCAGTTTTCTCTCCCACACATAGAGCTTTAATCATTAGGCCATAGGTACTATGGTCTATGACGTAAAACCCATTCTTCATTTTCTCAAACAGTTGATACGCATTTTCTAGCAGATCTTTTTCCTTCCAGGATCTCCTGCATAACCCTCTCAGGAGAGTATTCACCATCCTCTCGTCCGCTTCAAAACCATCCCCCATCATCTCCTTATAAGTTCGCAGCGCAGAGCGAATTTTACCCCATTTCAGCAACCCATGCAACAAGGTGCTATAAGTGATATAATCAGGCATGCAATTTCTCTTCTTCATTTGCTTCAAAACACCAATACCCTTCAATGGCCTCCCCTCCTTACAAAACCCATTAAACAGAGTGTTGTAAGTGACCACATTTGGTGTCAACCCCATCTCCACAGCTTCATCAAGCAATTCCACTGCCTCATCTGACCGACCCACTTTACAAAAACCATCCATAACAGCTGTGTATGTGTAAATGTCTGGCTTCACGGAATCCTTCTTGATTTTTATCAGCATCTCAAATGCTTCCTCCACCCTTCCCACATAACACAACCCCTTCAACAAGCAATTGTAGGTCTGAACAGTGGGTTTGCAACCAATTCTGCCCATGAAATCAAAAACCTCAAAAGCTCTCTGCAATCTACCTCTTTTGCAGAACCCATTTATGAGAATGGTGACTGTTGCAACATCTGGGTGAAAACCCTTCTCTTCTACCATCTGGTCCAAGACCCGTTTGGCCTCATCCAGATGATTTTTCTTGCAGTAGCACCTGCTCACGATGGAAAATGTCCACGAATCTGGCTCAAACCCATAAGATGACATATCAGAGAACAGTTCCAAAGCAAGGTCAGGCTCTTCTGCAATGAATAAAGCCATTACCAGATCATTGAAGTCAGATATGGTACGAAACTCACGGTCTTTGACAAAGGTACTGAGGAATTCAGTTCTTTCTTTTGTGGGTAATCCTCTAATTGTATCTATAAAATATTTTAACTGAAATCTATCATTACTGTCAACAAGGTTGATACTATGCACTGGTGCGTGCTCTGAACGATTTGTAGAAGACAACGACAGTGTTGTTGCAGTGACAAATCTCTTATAGTGGCTGCTTCTGTAGCTGTAGCCCAAGAAGAGAGGGATATCGAGTGAAGCGGATTGAACGGGAGAGAGAAGGAGTGTGGAGGGTGAAGCATAAAGAGAAGACATCAGATCCGTGAGAGAGAGAGAGGTAACCTACAGACTTCAGGATTTAGAGGAGGGTGATGCTATTGCTACCATAGAGACAAACACTGAGGCTAAAGTAAAATGCGGCGTCGTTTGTTTTATAGGCATAATAGTATCTTTAGATGTAGATAATTGGGGTCAAACGAATTAGTCCAATCGGTTAGGACCATCCCATCTAATAAAGTGGAGATCACTAGTTTAAATCTCTATTTAAAAAAAAAATTGTAGATAATTGGAGAGTCTCATGGGTTTAACGACGAGAAGGATCCTAAATGAAATCAAGGGGATCTATTTAATTGTTTTAGGGGGTTCTTGTCCAAATGAAAAATAGGGAGCTCAAAAATGACAAATTACTCCTTAAAAACAACTAACTTGTTCTTCTCAATTTTAAATAAAATGGAGAAGATTCAAGTCCATTTAACAATTTTAAAACTTACCATTTTCTACAAATTTGTTGTAACATGTGTATTTGCCTGCCAAATTGTGGAGCCAAATGCACTTTATACGTCTTGGGAGAATGATTAAGTATAATAGTCACAAGAGTCGATAAAAACACGCGTTTTTTTAATAAAACTCTTTTAATATTATCAAAAAGTCATGGGTTCCTCACGTATTTAAAAAAAAAACTTATTCTAATTCAATTTAGATAAAAACTCTGAACGAGGAATAAAAATTAAGTCCGTAGAATCTAAAGATTAGATTAGAGATGTAATGCCAAAAGCCAATTGGTGTTCAAGTTTGGACCATGTCAGGCAGGCCAAGAGGGTAAAAAACCCTCAACTTCCCCCAAGAAATTATAAGAGGTATCATTATGGCTTGTCAATTGCATGATTGAAAAAATGTTGGAAAATTCATAATGATTCATCATTTTCTTTAGAAAATTTACACAACCCATGTATAAGAAAATAATTGATTTTTCATTCCTTTCCATGTTCTTTACATGATGATTTGTGTACATAAATAATATAATATATAATATATAATATATAGCATATTCTCGAAGCCTTGCTTAAACTTTACCAAAAAAGAAGAAAAATGTGGATGAGAATTGTATCCCCTCAGCAATCTTGAAGCAATTCAAAGTTCAAACCCGTAGTGATCTACTAAAAGCCTTCCAAGAGCAGGGATCTTTTGGATCTGCAGAAACCTCCCTCCTGCCGACACCACCCTTTCTACAAAGAATGGGGCTGAGCAACTTCTTGAACACCTTGTGGAAACCCGACCCATGACGCCGCCGTCGCACCTGCGTTGCCGTAGGCGGTGGAGCCGGAGCAGCAATCATGACCGGCGCTTGGAGGCTAACCACTCTGGCTTTCGGCTCTGAAAGGCTCCGTCGCATCATGGCTTGGCTCAGCTGCACCTCAAAGGAGAGTCTTTCAAACCTGTCCAACAGTGTGCTCTGCTCATCTCCAAACTTCCTAAGAACCACTTCTATTTCGTCCATTGTTTCCAAATGCTGAGCAAATTTCATTGCATCTCACTTGTTTATGTGGAAGTGGGAAGCTTAAAAGTTAAAGGGTTCCCAGCCCTTGTGATTTTTAAAGCTGATAATTATAAGAAGTGAGACAAGGAGTCTTTGTCGAAGCAAAGTATCAGCAGATGGACACTGAAAAGAGTGGTTTCATTACTCTTTTCGGCTAATTGGGTGACTGCAACAACATTTTGACAGCCTTTTCAGTTTCATCTCTTGATACTTTGCTTGGATTAAGACTCATTATCCGTAGCAATCAAAAAAAAAAAAAAAACACACTTTTATTTTATTATTATCTTTTTTTTTTTTTTTTTTTAAAGCAATGCAATATTCTACACTTTTATCGCACTGATATCTTACTGGACTGACGTAATAATGTCTATCAACTCTTAAATTATACTTTGTTAACAAAATATATATAAGGGCTAATAGATACGGACAAGGGTGTAGTATGCAACACTACTCTCTTCTTTTTTTGAACGATGACTGGTCTAAAGGTTTATTAACATTGTCATATCAGCATTATAGGATAATAACAAAATAAAAGTGTAATTTTTTTGCATTACAACAGGTTTTACGACATGAGTAATGCTATATATCACAATAGTATCTCATTACTATTCTACTATGCTAATATAACATTGTCAATTAATGAAATATTGAGGTGTTATGTATCATTGTTTTTTACGGTAGAGACTTTTGTTTGAAACAGATTCTCTCAATTTTAAATGAAATGGAGATGAACGTAAAAATTAAGACAAAATTATCTTCATCTTTTAAAATTTGAATAATTTTATCTCACCATTTTGCCTAAATACTCTCCTCCATTTCAAATGAAATTGAGAGATTTTTTTTTTGAGCGTAGATTTGTACTCCTTGCATTCAATTACTACCCATTATTGTACCTAAACTTTTGGGCTATATCATGCCAATTCACTGCATTTTTATTTCTAGTCAGATGGGGTGGATCTTTTCATTTATATTTTCTAGTAACTATGTCGGATAATAAATATTACTTGATTTGCTTTAAAGCACCTTGCTCGCAAATGGACAAAGTCACTTAAAATTCTTGGAGGTAATATATTTTTTATTACACTTCCTTACAAACTCACATGATATTTTATATTAATGAAAATAAGTGTGACATGGTAGTTCATATTTTAATGGTTAATATGATATGTATTATGCGAATTGTCACATGACATATTTTGTAGTAATTGACATGATAAGTGTCATGTAAATTGTTACATTTATTTATAAAATATTTATAATAAAAATTGTAACGCTCCCAACAACCCTCGAATCAATTTTATCACAAAAAGTGCTAAAGATTAGCACATTAGAAAAGGAAATTTTTATATAATTAGAAACCATTACGCTTTGTTCTTTCTTGCACGAAAGGAATCACGTTGTACTCTTTCCCTCGCTCTGTTTTAGGAGGCTGGTGGCTTACTTCCGACGAAAGTTGCAAAACAATTAGGTCAACATTTTGGGCCTTGCATTAACCTTCTGTGGGCCTCTGTTTTGTCAAGCCCATCTCCAGGCCATTGACTTTGAAATAATGGCTTAATATCAAATATTACTTGGGCCTTAGTCCATGTACATCGGGGTTGCGGAGTGTTACAATGTTGTCCACCCCTCCCCATCCCACCCCTTAAACTTGACATTCTCATCAAGGTCACTTTATGTAGTGTTTTGGTATCACATGATGTTAGTAGGTAGTTCTAATACAATTTTTAACTACTCAAGAAAGACACTAACTACATTTATACTATCACCCCAAAATGATTAGTCAATTTATAACTTTTTTATAATCAATAGATGAGTTTCATATAATAAGTAAGCAATATAAAACTTGGCACTTATGAATGTATTATAAATTGTCCACTCTATATGGATCACTCATCTTTCCAATATGAGACTGGTGCGTTACATTACACCCCAATCCCACTAAGCTGATGTAGTAGTGTTCATCAATCCTTCAAATTTTATTTTAAAAAAGATTGATGGATACTACCACATCAGCTCAGTTGGACGAGTGTGTAATATTTAGCATTGCTCTTCAACCATTTCTAATTCATTAATTCTCAAATGTAATTTTCTATAAACTTTTATTATTTATATATATTTTAAACATAATAATTGAATTGATAAATATGAACATGAATAAATTTTATTATTTAAATTAAAAAATAAAGTTTTTCTTCCATTCAAATGGGAGAAAATTTCTTCAACTCAATTTATTGAATTAACGCACATTTTAAATATATATGATTTTATATAATTTTTAAAGTGCATGTAATAATTAAAAACACATAGGAGAATTATATACATTTTGAACTATGTTAATTTATTAGCCTCAATTAAAAGTTAATTACAAAAAAAAATTATCGACTCTTCACACCATCCATCCGACGTGTTTTATGTAATTTTCCTTACTTAAAAATTAATGACGCTTCACATCAATCCACTTCACCAGAAACGTGTTTTCGTTTGGTCTGTGACATAAACCTATGAAAAAAAATTAAAAAAGAAAAAGAAGGAAAATTCTCGGAGACTCCGGCTGTTGTGTAGAAGCGGACTTCGGTAGGGTCAAATCCCTGCAAATCCAACAGTTCTCGCGAACACCAAATACAAATTTCCAAATCCGTAGAGGCTAGATCGTCTTCCTTTCCAAAGTACCCAAATGTGAAATAAACCCTATAATTCGAATCCTCTAAATTGTTTCCCATTTTTGTCAAGCTATCCTCAAACTTGCACTGCGTCTGCGTGTTCTCTAAGCTTTTAGATACGAAATCTATCTCTATCTCTGTTCTCTGAAAATTACGAAAATTCATTGTCCTCGTTGTTTGGCTTTGCTCTCAAGCCAAAGCGATTGTCCTGATCCTTAACAGCGGGTAAAAAGCAAGCTGTAAATGGGTAAAAATGCGTTTCTCGCAGCGCTTTTCGTGGTTCTGATTGTTGCCGATGTCTCCGATGCTTCGTTGTATGGAGTGCTCGAAAGGCTGCTGGGTGCGGCTCCTAAAGACCCTGAAGTAAGTAGAAATTCTCTTATCTTTTTCGCTCTTTCTAATTGCTTTTCCTTATTACTTGTTTGGGTTAGGAAGTTATTGGAAGGGTTAAGAAATGGTTTCTCTCTTTAGAACTCTCCGTCGCCGAGTCCCTTTCCCGGTGAGAACAAATTGGATCCTAAGCCAACTAAGGGGTCAAAGAACAACGAACCGGAGCCTCCGTTGCCCGACAACACAACCAAGGTGGATCCCAAGGGTCATCCCAGTGATAATGGTGAGCAGAGCGGTGATTCGAAAACGGCTGAGAACTGTGATGGGGCGTTGGGTAAGCCCTGCAAGGACCAGGGGACGATGACTGCCTGCATCATCAAAGGCGTTCAAAGCGGTAAATTCACATATACTGCTCTTGGCCATACCCAGATAATCGTTTGTGTTTGTTGTGGATTTTGACTAAAGAAGAGTTATATTTTTGCAGTATTAAGGGTAGTGGTGAAATTCCAAAGAAACAAAATCTATTGTGAAAAATGTTTGTTCGTCTATTCAAATGCGTTTGTGATATAAACGGCATCCACAAGACACTAGTGTAGAATTTGATTATGAATGTTTTATTCCGTTACTGCCAATCTAACACAATACGACTTCTAGACTTCACTGAGATATGGTTTTATGCTGAGAAGGTACAAAGTTAGTCTAATTTAGAAACATGGGGGAATTTACTTTATGACAACTGATTCCATCTGGTTTTTGGTTCCTTGTCTTGTTTTATTAGTAGCCATTATTGGGGCTAAGGCACTGTCTATGCATAGGTTGTAGGAACATGAAACTGTTCCGTTTCAATAGAGGTTCGAGAAACAATTGGGGGCAGTGAAGGTGCAGTGGTTGGAGTTTGTGAGCTGTTCCAACCACTGCTAGATGTGATTTCAAGAGCTGAACGAGAAGGAATATTACACAGAAGAGTCATGGAGACTAGGATGGCTAAGAAGTCTTTGAGATTAAAGTTGAGAATTTTCCTATTTTAATTGAGAAAACCTATACTTAAACTTCCACCGTTTGAAAACCTCAAAACCACCCTCTCTTACTAAGCTTTGGCTTATTGCATAATCAAATCTAGGCAGCAAATAGTCAATCCTTTAGTGTTAATCCTGCATTGTTTTGGTATCATAGTTGTTTGCTCTTTTAACAGGCACTAGACTTAATGGTCACATATTGTATTTCTTTTATATCAATGTCCCTGTGTAATTAATTATCAAAAACAAAAGTTTATTTGCATGCCTTTATTTTGTAGGGTTACATGTCCAAAGCCTTGTGCCCATCTCTAGAGATTGAAAAGTTCGTTTTTAGACTCCAAGTTGTTACAAATTAGATTGCCAAACAAAGCAATGATCAAGCCAACCGCCACAATTAAAAAACACCACAATCCAACAAAGCATAAAATAGAATCAACGCAAGGATTTGGTGACAAAGTTGAAACTTTTTAAAGAATTCTTTAAAAGTAAAACCACTATGGGGGCCAAAGGTATCCATTGTAGAAGATTTGTGCTACAATTTAGTCAAGTCACAAAACCTTTGCAAACCTTGACTCAGCTTGCAACCCCTGCAAACGACCTGTTCACCTCCCACTGTAGTGGCTCCAGAGCCTCTAGCTTTCTTCTGCAGGTATCACTTTCATGAACAATCTTTGTCTATTGCAACCAAAAACTTTGGTCGCTAAAAGTTTTATGTGGTTTGATTGATGATAAACAAGGGGAGGAAGTTCCTAAGAGGTAGCTTAATCGCTGGACCACGCCTAATGAAGCGGAGGTCACTAGTTTGAATCTCCTTCCTCCTCTTGTGCGAACATGTCAAAAAAAAAAAAAAAAACAAGGGGAGAAATCAAATATGTTTAAGCTCAAAACTATTTAAGTTTCTCTCCAACAACAATGAAAAATAGCCTCTATATTTTTTGAAAATTGTAGGTCACTAGGCTTATATTATTATATAGGTAGGGATAAAATAGAGGTTTTAAAGCTAAGTTGGCTAATAATTAATTTTGTTTGCGGCTTGTTCGATCGGTCAAACTTTAGGGTTTCAGTTTCAATCGAATGGACTTTGAACACAACTACAACCAAGGCTCTTGGGTTTTTGTATGACTCACTTCGATCGAACCAAATGCATTGAGCTTGCCAACAAAGTCTTCAAATCTTCAATTCCAGCTTTTCTTGAACCCCATTTTATACCAACTCAACCCTAAACAAAAGCTTAAAATATTATATCCCGAACCAGGTGTTTTGACACTGAATTTGCCAACACTAAAATGCAACAAAGATTATAGCCTCTACATCAATTGGAGTGCTTTTTCTTTTGATGGATTTGTTTGAGTTGTTTAAGAGTGCATGGTGTTTTTTTTTTTCTTTTTTCCCCACATATCTTCTATAAATTAAAGATGTAATTCTATGCTGTTTTAAATTGGACAAGCTATCGTGCTACATTATCTTTTGTAAGAGAGAGCTCTTGCAAATCTATAGAATTCCACTGCTTGTACTCAGAAACAAACGAAGCTTAGAAGGGAAGAGAGAGGGAAATGGAATTAAAAATAAAAAGGCAAAGCAAGTGTCAAAACAACTGCTGCTGCTGTTATTGTTTGTGTATTCAGTTACAACTCAGAAGTGAAAGGTCAAGATATGAAAAGAACTTTTTCATGCTTCTCTCTTCCTACAACACGGTGGATTGAGGGCTGTATGTTGATCATACAATTCTATTTCACATATTTTTTGAAGAGATGAAAAGTTCTTAATTTACTTTCTCCTTTACTTGTAGCAGGGTCCAAAAAATTGGTTGTTCTTGTCAAAAATGTTGGAAAGAGCATTCTGAAAGTGAATCTTACCACGGAAAGTCAAGGTGCTAATCAGCATCTGGAAGTACCCAAAAACCAAACTAAAAAGGTATGGATCCTTCTTTGCCAATTTCTTATTCTCTGCTTTATTATTTCTCTGATTGATGTTGTCATTTTCTCTGATTTTCTTGGAAATTTAATGGTACATGTATCTTTTGAAATAAGATTTCATTTGAAAGGTTGGATTGGGCTGTGAGCTATAGCCATCAAGAATATCTCCTCTTTCTTTTTCTTTAACAATTTTAAATATAGCTTTGCTTAATGAGAGATTTAATTGAGTATTTATGGCTCTGAAAAGCTTGATTACGAGAAATATATTCCTATCTTTTGACCCTTTTTCCTTAATTTATGGCTAAATGCGGAGAAGGGAGATGGAGAAGTTTGGATGAATAGGGAAATGGTTCTCTTTTGGCAGTTTTTGGCTGAGATCTGCAATGAAAGGCCCTCTATTGTTTGGCCAGCTGAGTTAATGATTAAAGAGTATTAAACGATCGGTTTAAAAGGCTGTTATTGGGTCCTAGATCTTGCTGTTATATGTTTAATTGTTTCTAATGGATTAGATACATATTCCGGAGCCATGGATAACCCAAAAATTTTGCTTGGTTCTATTTTTAATACAATTTATGGGAAACTACAGAGGGCTTCTTGTAAGTAGATTTGCTCCACTGTTGCTTGTTTGTGTTTCAGATCGATATCCCACTATCTAATGACAAAAGCTCCAAAATCATATTGAATGCTGGAAATGGTGAATGCGAGCTTCATTGGGACCACCCTCCTGTAAAAGAAAGCTTTGTGCGCCTTCCAACTTATGACAAGGTAGTGACTCCAGTCAATGGTGCCTACTTCTTGATTCTTACAGTGCTTGCCTTTGGAGGGACATGGGCTTGCTGCAAGTTTAGGAAGAAGAGACACCACGATGGGGTCCCATATCAAGAACTTGAAATGGGTTTGCCTGAATCTGTAACAGCTACCAATGTGGAAACAGCAGAAGGTTGGGATCAGGGTTGGGATGAAGACTGGGATGAAGATAATGCAGTGAAGTCACCAAGACGTCTTGTAGGAAGCATTTCTGCAAATGGCCTTACTTCTAGATCTTCAAACAGAGAAGGATGGGAAGATGACTGGAATGACTAGTTATTTGACAGCCTAAAGGGGGCCGAAAGGAGAATTTTTGCTAAAAGGTAGGTGAGGTAGCAGAGGGTGGACAAGAAGTAAACAAAATTAAACTCAATGTACAACAAATAGGATCATTGAGAACTTGAATATAGAACTGTCTCACAGTTTTTTGTTTCCTGGATGAAAAATCTCGCTTCGTTGATCTTGTCAATTGTCATGTAATAGTTGGAGCCCAAAATGAGGTATGTAAAAGTTGGGTTTTTTTTTTTTGGAAGTACAGGAGTTAAACATCAATATTTTTGTACTTCGTTGTACTCTTCTATCTTCATTTATTTTCTTGGAAAGAAGGCAGTTGGAGATGCATAGGTTAATCCTAATCAGAAACATTTAATTAAACGGTTTGAATTTTGATCTCCTTATCATTTTTGGGTGGAGATTTTCTCTTAGGTTGCCTTCTTGGGAGCTGCTTCTCTTTGTGGACGGGTGTGGACAGGGATCTTGTGCTAAGGTTGCCTTTTTCGCGCAAATCTTCACTAAATGGCGGGATTATCAAAGATTATTCGTGCTCCTTACTCTGCGGACTTGGCAAAGCTGGGGGTAAAGACGTGCTGGGCTCCTCCCTTGTGATCTAATGCATATGGGATGGGCGTTGTGGATTGGGCCCTCCCATATGGGCCTCTTCCCGGGGGCCCATTCCATTTACAAATTAGTTTGTAGGAACTCAAAGAAAATAACATGTTTTCTTTACCACGTGAGAATTACCATTTTTTTTTTTTTTTTAAGCATATGAGAATCACAAATTTATTTTAACAATAAGTGCTTCTCACATGCTTCTTAAATAGCATTGTTAAAAAAGTACTAAAGAACAAGGTTGGATTGTAGGAACTCATACATCCCAACTTGTTTTTAACGAAGAGTAATTTTAAGTAGCCTATTTATATCTTACTAAGAATGATGTGGTTATTAAAATCATAATTTGATCATAATTTAATAATGATCAATGAAAAGCTCAATAGTGATTTTAATTGCCATATTATTCTTAGTGTCTGTTTGGGATTGCGTTTGAAGGGCTTAAAAATGTTTAACACTAAAAAAGTCTGTCTGAAGAAAAAAATACTCGTTCGGTAAAAAAATTAAAAGAGTTTTTAAGGGTTCAAAGAGCTTAAAAATGGCAAAAAAAAAAAAACACTTTTGACAAAAGCTTAAAAATAAAGCTTTTACCCAAAAGCTCTTTTTGACTTAAAAGTTATATTTCTCAAATACAATCTTAAACAAGACCTTAGTAAGACACTAGTAGCCACCTAAAATTACCCACCCTTTAAATTGTAAAAAACAAGGGAAGAAAATCTTTAGGCTGTGTTTGACAATTTGTTTTTGGGCAACGGCGTTGGCTGTGCACTGTTCAATCACTTTGAAATTATCTGCCAAAAGCTGTAGGAGTTAAGACAGTGAACAGGAGACTTGCTTCAAATAATGCGCCCATTTCCAGCCTTCTTTCATTGTTCCAAAAATGCCCCTGCAGCAAACATAATGATATTTCTTCTTGCTTTTCTTTACTTCATTATTTAGAAAACCTCCGTCTTTCTTCTTTCTTCTTTCTTCAGTGAAGTAAAGAAAAGCAAGATGAAATATCACTATGTTTGCTGCAGGGGCATTTTTGGAACAGCGAAAGAAGGCTGGAAATGGGCGCATTATTTGAAGCAAGTCTCATGTTCACTGTCTTAACTCCTGCAGCTTTTGGCAGATAATTTCAAAGTGATTGAATAGTAAATAGCCAACGCCGTTGCCCAAAAACCGGTTGTCAAACACAGCCTTAGTTTCAACGGTAGGATACGGAGAGTTTATGAATTGTATATGTGCGAAATGACTAAAAAGCCCCTCACAAAAAGACAACTGTGACGCTCAAGGAGGGGCAAAACGGTAATCAACATGATTAAAAGACAAAAATGCCCAAACAAATTTCTACTATCCGCACCATTTCAAATCCCAAATTGAGCGGTAAATGGCAGAGGCCAAGTATAATTCCAGTTAAAAGTGATGATATAACCCTGAACGTATAATCTTTTTGTTGGAAAAAAAATATCCGCTCTCGCCGCTGAATCAGTTTTTACTTTTTAGTGTTTCCAATCTCTTCTATCCGGCTCTCCCCTCTCGCTCCTTGTTCCTTTCTCTCACTCTCATCTTCGCTTTCCACTCTTCCCTCGCCATGAAGACTGAAGCCCACCCTCGTTGCCTAGCCTTCCTATCGGCGCACTCGTCAACGACGCCACCTCGCTGGCTCGCACACCTCCCTCTTCGCCTTCAGATCTGATATTCTGGCCGTTCCCTCAGTCCTCCAGGTTCGGATCCATGTTCAGCTGATATTTAAGCTCCATTTTATGCTTATGCTTGTCCAGATTTGATATTTAAGCTTCGTTTTATGCTTATGCCTTGTTTAGATATGATATTTAAGCTAATACTTTTAGGTATTAGCGTAAGAGAAATCCACCACCGCAAATCTCAGAAAGAATAAGCATAGAACGAAAATATCTATATGTATTGGATTATAGCGAGTTATAGCGGAGGGACTGGATTGCATGGATAAAATACACTTTTAGCAAAATTTTTTTTTTTTTAACTTAAAAGTTCTATTTCTCAAAGGCAATTCTAAAATGGCCATTATAAGTTGAAAATGACGTTTTGTCCATTTAGGCTTTTTGGTTAATCATAATCTAAATCTGCAATATATGCTAGGGTAGCTATACATATGGTCAGGATTGAATCTTATGGAGAAATTTCTGTTTAGTTTTATCTTGGTCGCTTTTCATTTAATTTTTGTTTAGTGATTTCCATGAGCTTGTCTTATTTTCGATTAATTATTTTTAATTTTGTTTTTAGGTATATATGTACACTTTTATGCCTTTGGAGTTTTGTCTTCTCCGAGATTTCGTATACCCCATCTGTTTGTTCGCCGATTATATTATGAGAGCGAACTGCTGCTTGATATAGATGAGATGAGAAGGCGTTTCCGAATTTTAGACCATCTTCTTTGTAATAAGTATTACTTTGTGATGCCAAAAGAGCCTCCAGAGAGAATGCCATAAAGATTGGAGGAAGTAAAATATTTTGTTAAAGAAATATCGTTAAATTGGGAGATGTATATGGGAAGGCTAGTATGTATAGGTACACGCGTGAAGAAAAGGCCACAGATTGGAATATGGTTATATATCATGTAAATTCATTGACAGTGCGGAAAAGTGGCCCAGTTGTACTGAGATTGTTGAGGTATAAATTATTTAGTTAATTATTAATGAATAAGATAATTGTAATTATGGGTATATTTTTGTATTTAAATTTATTTCTTTTTATATATAGTTGCAATGGAAAGCTATCAAGATTTTTCCAAAAGCTGCAAAAAAAAAAAAATGCGTTGGTTTCGAATCCGGTGCCTATACTGCTTCCCCCACCACCCGCATCTACGCCATCAATATCATCTGCCTGGAGATGCTTCTAATTTCGAATAGACATGTCCATTTAGGCTTTTTGGTTAGAATGATAATCTAAATTTGTAATTTCGCATTTTTTCTAGGGCTGAATTTTACGAGGGTTAGTTTTGTTTAGCTTTATCTTGGTCGCTTTTCATTTAATTTTTGTTGAGTGATTTCTATGAACATGTCTTATTTTCAGTTAATTATTGTTAATTTTGTTTAGGTATGGCTTTTGTGCCTAGAGATATTTGTCTTCTTAGAGATTTTGTATACCCTTTGGTTCGTCACGAACTAAATTTATTTTCTCATTCGTTTGTTCACCAATTACATGATCAGAGCGAACTGCCACTTGATATAGATGAGATGAGAAGGATATTTCAAATTTTAGACCATCGTCTTTGTGATAAGTATTACTTTGTGATGCTAGAAGGGCCTCCAGTTGGTAGAAAGAATGCCGTAGAGATCGGAGGAAGTAAAATGTTTTGGAAAAAATGGAAAAAGTGGGATATCATTGAATTGGGATATTCGTATGGGGAAGCTAGTATGTACACGTACATACGTGGAGAAAGGGCCATTGGTTGGTGTACGGTTATATACCATGTAAATCCATCGAGAGTGCTAAAATGTGGCCTAGTTGAATTGGAATTGCATCAAGTTTTTTTTATTTTTTTATTTTTTATTTTTTTTTTTTTTATATGTCCGCACAAGAGGGGGATGGGGATTCGAACTAGTGACCTTCGCTTCATTAAGCGTGATCCAAGCCGATTGAGCTACCTCTTGGGAATTGCATCAAGTTGAGGTATAAATTATTTGAGTTAATTAATAATAAATAAGATAATCGTCATTATGGGAATAAGATCCTCTTTCATTTAAAATGGAACGTATTCATTTAATATAAAATGAGGGATAATATTGTCTTAATATTAAAATTAAAGGATAATATTTACAATATTACCTTTCATTTTATACTTAATGGATACTCTCTATTTCATTTGAAATGGAGAGAATCCTATTATGTCATTTATGGGCTTATTTGTAATTAACATTAATTCTTTTTATATATAGTTGCTGTGGAAAGCTATCAAGATTTTTCCAAAAGAATCAAATGACATAGATGCGTCGGTTTTCAATCCTGTGCGGCAATCACCCACACCGTGAGGTGATGAATCGCCTCCGCCGCCACCACCACCACCGTTGTCTCCACTAGCATCATCAGGCAATAAGTCACCATAATCATTATTGTCATAATCAGCGTCATCGTCATCACCAGTCTATAAGAAACATCATTATGCAAATTGTATGGCCCAAGATTGTAAGTCTTGCTATTAAAATTAATTATTAAGGATTGGGAGTTGATACTTTTATTAAGGATTCGTAACCCTTGTAATTCTTACATTGACTATAAATGAAATACACAGCAAATAACTCACGTCAAGGTGGGTGATACTTTTCTACAAACACTAAGTGTGCATCTTACCTTTTAGTTTTTTGGTGTCACAATCTGTAAAGACCTTTTTGGCATCGTCCATTCAATTAGTGGGCTAAAATAGCGATCTTTTTTATGTCGTTTCCCTTCTCTAAGCTGCTGTCTTTCTGTTGCAAACGACATTGTTTCAAGGAAGAACGACAATTTAATGCTGTCTTAGAAGACCACCACCTGCAAACCTTTTTCTTCATCCAAACAAAAACGGTATAATTGTACTTCATCATAACAACCGCATTTTTTTTTCTTCTATTCTAGATTATGGTGTGAACTTCATATACAGGTCATCGATGATACAAATTTTTGATAAAATCATTCGTAAACAGGTTTATAAGGGAGGAGTGTGGTTAAAATTGTATTAAAGCTATATGGGACACTTATAATCTCATTACACTATGTCGCCGACGTTCACAGCGATCTACTTTATTAACACAGTCCCGCTGATAGGCATTTCTCTTTTGACAGCTTTGTGCTACATTATACTCATGCATAGCAGCAATTTAACTTATAGGTCGCCCCTCCATGACTTGACCATAAAGTCAGAACTCATTTAATTTCATGCATACTCAATGTGGTAGCTAGTTCTAATACCAAGTGATACAAATCTGGAATAGAATTCATTCTTAAAAATTGGCTTATAAAGAGAAAGTGACCAAGATCTTTATTTACACTAAATTAAAATTGCACTTAAGCAGTGTCAAACACTTGAGATCTTAACAACACTAAATTAAAATTGCACTTAAGCAGTGTCAAACACTTGAGATCTTAACAACCGATTACAGAGTGTATGAACCTCAACATTAGAGACGGTCCAACCTATAACTTTAACAAATTACCCAAAAACCCAAAACACTTATAAAATACTAAAAACTTGTTTTATATTTATCTCAATGCAAGCACTTTCTCTTTAAAAAAAGATCTTTAAAAAGCAGTAAGAAACCGAGTCATTATATCTGGTATAGTGTCCTCTTTTGTTTCAACGAGACATAAGCAATCAAGAAGATGAAAAGTTGGCGGTGTTGGAGATGGCAGGATTGTCGAGCACTAGATAATTACCATTCAAAAAGCTCATAAGTGCTTCAGAGGACCCCCATGTGATGTGCTTTTATGATGTCGAAGCCCACTTCATTAGGTTCCCTTTTGGGTTCCCAACGCGGTTTATATAAATAAATAAAACTTCACATTTAAGCCTTAATTATTATGCATACCTGCAAAAACTGAGTATGAGAGAATAAAGAGGCACCATATGAGCTTACTTTCAAAGAGTGCATTGGCTACATAATTATCACCAGTGAGTAGGGGATACGTAGAAAGCAAGCAGAATGAGACTTCAAGATTAAACTATTGACAAATTAAGACTACTTTTGTTTCAACAGCATGATATATCGAAAATGATCAGAATCAGAGGTTGAAATTCTCTACATAAACTTTACTATAGTAGGACTTTACTTGCAAGACACTCTTCATGAGAGACCAGCAAAAGCTCATTTCAAGACCCCTAAAAAAGACAATACACATGAAGCTGATGCTTAAGAATTAATGAACATGAGTTTTGTCCCCTTAACGGGAAAGGATTATCTCTATTTTAAATTCCTTCAATTTCTTCTATTTAGTGCATTTTGAGGAACATGATAATATCCAATTAGTTATACTTGAGGAGTATTTTTGTCTTTTCACTTTTTAAGGGGACAAAAATACTCATCTATTATAACTAACTGGATATTTTCTAGTTCATTTGAACTGGAGTCGCATTTTGAAGGATAGTGTATTTAATGCACTACCATTATTAAAACTTTTAGACAATACTACCCTTCAAAATGCACTAAATAGAAAAAATAGAAGAGATTTAAAATCTAAAAGATCATTTTTCCCCCTTAATGTCGAGTTTATGGATACTCGAATTCATATCCTCTCTCTTGGAGTAACCCCATTGCCACTAAGCCAACCTTCTAGTGGATATATCATACTAGATTCAATTCTTGTGGTTTGCTTATCTTTTATATTTAGTATTTATTTTATTTTCTTCTCTTTTAATTATTTTAGGACTCGATTTCTTTTTGAATTGGATGCAAAAATGAAAAGTATTCCAAAAAAAACATTCAATTTTTGTGGTTTGGTCATCATCCTGCTCAACTCCTTTTGTTTTCTTTTCTCAAAACAAAAAAGTTGACAAGTCACTCAAACACAAAAACAAATTAAGATATGAGGATACTAATATAATCCAAAAACTTAACTCCATTGGATTTTGACCTAATAATATTATTCATGATATGGAATAGTATCAACTTAACCAATCATAACACATGCATGTGAGAATATTCTAGCAAAAACAAGGCATTCAATCAATGTAATCCATACTCAAGAAATTGATATCTTAACAATATTTGATCAGTTCCATTTCCATATGAAACCGGTGAAAAGCAATCCGGTAATACAACTGAAGAAAATCAATAAAAAGAAGAAACAAAATTAAACAAGAAACAAATGATTGTGAAGAACTGGACCTTCAACAATCTATTCTTTTTCATGTATTGGGTAAAACAAACAAGTCGGATATATCTTCACCGGAGTTTGAATTATATGTTGCCTTTTCTCAACCTCTACAACTTGACATTTACCCTAATTCCTCCTGGCCTTCTGAAGGGCACTGGATGAGCTCTAGAATATTGATCACCTCACTCATATCTGGTCTGTTTGATGGAACCTGAGAGGCACATATTAAACCAAGCTTTATAACTGGAATTGCCTCCTCTGCTGGAAAATTACGGCTGAGCCTCCCATCAACACAATCCTCCACCTTCCCTTCCTCCAATGCCTCTCTCACCATGTCACAGAGCACCACCACATCATCCTCCATATATTCTACAGGTCTTTTTCCTGTTACCACCTCCAAAACCAAGACCCCAAACCCATAGACATCGCATTTCTCGGTGATTTTCACAGTTCGACATGCAAACTCCGGAGCCATGTACCCAAGAGCACTTTGGATTTTGCTGCTCAAAACACAATGGTCTAACATTGGCAACAGCCTCGCAAGGCCGATATCTCCGACTTTTGGCTCACCGGAGCTGTTTATTAGAACATTTGTTGATTTCAGGTTGTAGTGAATAATGTTCAATCGGTGCAAATGGGCCAAACCTTTTGCCATCCCTAGAACAATGTTGAACCTCTGCCGCCAAGTGAGGCAGTTTCCACTGGATCCATCATGGAGATGCTTATACAAACTCCCACAGGAGATGTATTCATAAATAAGGAGTTGCAGAGATGGAGTCCAGTAAAACCCTTCAAGGGCCACAAGATTATGGTGCCTGATCTTTCCGAGTTTCTTCACTTCCTTCTCAAAATCTTCTTGGGACTTGATCAAACCTGAGATTGTTAGCTTTTTGATTGCAACTGAACGCCCATCTCGAAGGACTGTTTGGTAAACAACTCCAAATCCACCTCGACCAAGTTCACAGTCCTTGTTGAGAAGTGCATGAGCTCCCATGACAAAGTCAGCATCACCAGAAAACATGACAAGCTTGCCATAGTTTGGATCACTCGTGGGGGAACAACTGAAATCTTCCCCTCCTGGAAATGAAAGAGGTTCAGCAGGGCGTGACATTGAAGACCGCGCATGGATATTCAGGACTGTAATAGCTATTACACCGAGGGCAATGAATACAGCTGCACCAATGGCAATGAGGGCGGAGATGCTGAGTACAATTCTGTGATGATTCAGAGAGGAAGAACTGGCAGGAGAGGAGTTGGAAGAATTAGGATTAAGAACAAGAGGCTTAGGATGCACAGCAGGGCAGGAGCGACCAACAACAGAACCACATAGCGATGGATTACCAGAGACAGATGAGGGAGAGATAGTGTTGAAGAAGCCCCCCACAGGTAGCTCACCTTGAAGGTGGTTGTGGGAGACATTAAAAGAAACTAGGTGGGAAAGATTTGTCAGCTCTTTCGGTAACCTTCCAGAGAGTTCATTCAAAGATAAGTCGACATATTGAAGATTGCTGAGGTTTGAAATGGCTGCAGGAATTGGGCCAGTGAGGTTGTTCTGAGATAGGATTCTGTGCAACTCAACCAAACAGGAAAAAAATGGGATCTATTAGAACAAATAGGTTCCTTAGCTTAAAATTTGAAATTATAAAATGATCTTAATGTCTCCACAAAAAGAAGGGTAATATAATCATAGATCAAAGAAAATTAAGATCAAGAGTACAAAGACCAGGTCTTTCATATATTAACTAAAAAAATAATGATCAAACTAAGAAAATTAAGATCAAGATTACAAAGACCAGGTCTTTCATTTATTAACTAAAAAAATAATGATCAAACTAACATGCCCTTCTCAATCATTTACTACTGCGTAGGCTTCATGCTTAGTGCTACCAGACAGATCTAATTAGGACTAATAAAATAATTGAATCTGTCCAGCAGTACATCAGCAGAATGCCAAATAAATCATCTTTTAGCCAAAGGAATATTTCAAAAGAGAAAGAAAGCAAAAAAAAAGAAAAGAAAAAAAAGGCGTTCAAAACTCATTTCAGTCTTTCTGCATCAAGTCAGAAAATCCAATAGAGAACCTTAGGAAGCTTCAGGTAGAAGACAAAGAAAAATGCTTCATCTAACTATTTTTAATCTTTTCTCCTACCATATGTGCCACATGAGCAATGCTTAAGAGAAAATTGTAGGCAGGCTTAATTGTTTTAGACCATAAACGTAGTGTATTAGCTTTTTATAAAGAACATTGAGGGAGTACAAAGTACTACCTCTGCAAGATTAAAATTTCGCATTATTCACATAGCTTCAAAGATTCTCAACCAGCTTAATTGACAGAAATAGTAAAACATAAATTAAGACAGCATGAGAGAGCTTACAAAGATGTTAGAGATGAGCAGTTCTCAACTTGGATAGGAATTTTCCCAGTTAAAAAGTTCTTCTGGATCCTCAGCTCCTTAAGTGAAACTGCTCCTCCGATTTCAGAAGGAATGCTTCCATCTAGTCGATTGTTGCTTAAATCAAGAACGTATATAGATTTCAATTCACCTATGCCAGCCGGAATAGTACCAAAAAGTTGGTTCCTGGAAATATTCAAGAACTGCAAGGAACTAAGTGTCCCAATGTTAACTGGAATTTCACCAGACAATGCATTGGAAGATAAATCCAAGACCTGAAGACCTTGATAAAACGCTGCTATCGATGTGAGCGATGAATATTGCACATTTCCATTGACTCCGTTTCCAGGAAGTGAAACACTTTGTACAGTTGGCTTAAAAATCCAGGAAGGAAGATTGCCTGCCAAGTGATTATGGCTAACATCCATAGCCAAAAGGTTAATGCAATTTGACATTGACTCTGGCAAGCTCCCGGTCAACTGGTTCATGGACAAGTCTAAATTCTTCAGTAATTGAAGATTTCCTATCGAAATCGGAATCCACCCGGAAAACCTATTCGAAGAAAGATCCAACGTCTCAAGGCCTCTCAACTCTCCAATCCAATCTGGAATTTCTCCTGTGAAGGAATTTCCCTGCAAACTCAGAGAAGTACATGAACTAAGTCTCTGCAGCGACTCTGGCAGGCTCCCTGAAAAGTTGTTCTCACTAAAATCAACCAATTTTAGAACAGAACAATCTCCAATATCCCTCGGAAGCTTCCCGGAGAACCGGTTCTTGCTTAAATTTATCGCTCTCAAATCATACAAAGCTTCAATTCCTTCAGGAACCTCTCCCTCCAGCAAATTATCTGACAAATCAAGCACCTGAAGCCCCCTTAAAAACCATAATCCAGCCGGCAATTTCCCAGAAAGCTGATTAGACGAGAAGTTTACAGACACCAATGTCGAGCAATAGCTCAAAGAGTCGGGAATATTTCCAGTGAGATTGTTTCCGGCAAATGAAACCGCTCTCAACGATCCACATTGTTGAAAAAGGCCATCTGGGATCGATCCATAGAGGTTGTTCTCACTCAAGTCAATAACTTGTAAGCTCCGAAGGCGAGCAAGATCAGGGTTTATAGTCCACGTGAAGTTGTTCTTGGACAGTGACAGAGTTTGAAGGAATTGCAGCCTCAGGAGGCCCCGGTCGATGTGCCCGGAGAGAGAGAACCCGTGGAGGACGAGCTCAGAGACCCGGTTGGTTCTCGGGTCGCATTTGACTCCGACCCAGTTGCAGGGACTGTCATCGTCTTCGTTCCAAGATGCGAGCTTGGCTTTTGGGTCTTGCAGACCCGCCTTGAACACAATCAAGCCTAAAACGTCATCGTTGAAAACTGGGTCTAGAGCATACACAAGGGCAGTAGCGCATAGAAGAAAAAGGACTAGCGTGTATAGCATTCTACCTCACTCTCACACACACAAAGTTTCTGTGCGAACAGAGACCACAGTGAAGCTCTGTGTGGTGAAGAGAAGCCAAAAAGGACAACGAACAGAGTGAGAGGTTACAGATTATTAAAAAAAACTTAGAAGGTTAGAAAGAACAAAACAGAGAATGCACTTGCATTAGCTACGTCGGACAAAAACAAAAGGAACAAAAACAAAAGTAAAGGAATCCCAAGCAACAGCAAAACCCACTTTCCTCTTTCTCTCCGTACTTCAAATTTTCACACAGCAACGAAAAAAGTACTCACAAACACCAAAAGACAACTAGACAAGTTAGTCTTTAACAAAATTCACTGTATAAACACTGTAGCCCATTAATGTGCAAGACCTGAATAGTTAAAAACACACCCACCAATCTTCAAAAAAAAAAAGAACTTGGCGAACAATCGAAGATTTGAGTAGTAAAGTAAGGTTGTGTTTTTGAGTTGCTACAGAGGTAGCGCCGGAAAAGGAACCAGACCTGACACGCGTCGCCGTAACCGAGAAGTTCGGTCTGGGACTCGACCCGAAAAGTTCGCCGGGCAAGCGCCGAAAGGGACGGGAGAGCGAGAGAGAGAGAAAATACAAATCCTAAAGGGCCATCCCAATTAAAGAGGGTGTGGCAGAGTTTGGTCTGGAGATAAAAAGAAACGAAGAACAAAAGAGCAGAGAGAGTAAAAAGCATTTAAGTGCAGAGCGCAGGTTGCGCCAGCCTTTTCACTTTGCCTTTCTTGGGTGCCGTGGGGGCCTCATTCGGTCAAACCACAGTCCTATGTGTCATCCACGCTGGCACTTCTGACCAACACAATAGCCTTCACCTATAAATTTTGCATTCAATAGCTAAAATTAGCAATAAACAACATAGAATAATATTTTATCTATTTTAAGTGAAATTAAGAATTATAATTTAGATAAAAATTTAGATTCTATTTTACTTAATTATAAACCTGTGTCACATTATTAAAAAAATAAAAAATTAAGAATGTAAGTAATGTATACATTATTAGATACCATAAAATTTAATTTAGACTATACAATAATTATTTTTCATTTTATTTGAAATATAAAGACTTTATTCCCAACTCTAGTTACACCAACAAGTTTTACTATTATTTGTTTAGTATTTCAAAACCGTCCAATTCCATATATTATACATGCATTTATTTATTTAAGAGCATTATGAAATAATTATTTTATTAAAATATGTATTATTTATAAACTTTAAATATATTTTGATAAAAAATATTAATAATAAAAAAAAAAACTGTTGTTTATTTGTTATAATATAAATATAATATTAAGTATCATCGTACTAGTCAACGTACTGATTTTGGCTTATACGTTACTCATAAAATTGACCAATTGCAGTGAATAAGAAAATCCTTTCTTTACGTATTAGTGGTATTACTTTCTCACTCAGCTCTCTAATCAATGTTACTTACACAATTATGTCTCCTCTTAATTACGTTTCTCGGGGTTTGTCGTTTAGACAGCCTATGAGTGGCGTAAATGGCGCTTCATTCAATTTTTTTTTTTGACTAGAATAAGAATTGTGCATCTTTCTCCTTCCAAATTCTAGATGATCAACAAAAAGGTCAAAATGCAAAATTATATTTTAGTTTATGAGGCCGTCGTGGGCTTTTTTTACGTGGAGTAAATCTGTTTGGGCTTTCTCTCGTTTAAAAGGGTGGAAAAGGGCAAGAGAGCTCTTACTATTATGTCCATCTTATATTTATTTTGTAGCCTTCAATTATTATGTAATACATTATCAATTTAAGAAAAATAAAAAAAATATAAAGTGAGAACAATCACACCAAATTAGAGAAAAAAAAAACCCGTAGCCGGCCAGACCCGACGGTGAACGCCTCAAATCACGTCGGCCGTGACCCGCCTCAAAACCCGTTTCTAATGCCCAAAAACTCATTTCTAATGCCTCAAAATTCGTTTTTTATTCAAAATTAAAACTTAGAGGTAAAAGTTTAACCCTTTAGGGACTTTATCACCCTAAAATCTAGTGTATTTTGTTTCAACTTATTTTGTGCACTTTTAATGTTTTTGTTTATATGTCAATTATTGATTGAGGGCTGTAAAATAGGTGTTATCAAGATGGTCCGATATAAGGTTTTCTTAAAAGACAAACCTTTCTTTCAAACCTAGCTTAATGACATTGTTTTAATTGGATTTATTAAATTGATGTTTATTTTAAAAGTATGTGATTTTTACGTGATGTTAATTTTATTAAAAAGACATATAAAAAATCATTTTAAAAAAGACACTCTACATCTGATTCTTTATTTCTTATGTACTTCGTTTTTTATTTATTAAAATATGAAATATCACCGTAACATTTTCTTTAAAATTAAATATGAGAAAGAATCGGATGTAGGATAATTTTAAGGTGTGTTTTTTTAAAAAAAAAAAAAAAATGAAGAAAAAAGGTGTTTGAAAGACGGGATGTGGATGCTTTAAGAATAATAATCATTTAAGTTTGAACTTTATTTTTCTTTTTGATAAGATTAACTTACATTCATGTAAATGAAGTTTGCTTATCTACCTAATGGGCTGATGACACCAACCTTTTGCGTGTTGAAGAACTTTAGTACTTGGCCCATTTGCCCTAACCAATTTCTAGTGCTTTCATTTGTTGTGTATCACATAATAAACATTTTAGAGTTGGGCCTCACAACTATTCAAACAGCCTAAACCGGCCCATTCTTAATACAATTCCAAACCGGCCCACTGACAATGAAACCTTTAAGCTGCTTAGGTGTCTTGCTTGGATCTTTTTATTTATTTATTTTAAATTATTATTATTATTATTTTATCAACCTTGCTTGGATCTTGATTCAGGTATTGAAAGGAGTGTTACTTGTTCGTTAATGGTTGCATTTATCCCTTTCTTTGCTTCTTCATGCACCTATTCCTTATCCCATGGAGTGGAATCCAATTTTCCCAAAGTTTAAATTGAAGCATCTGAATTTTGTTTTTTACGTGCACGAAGGTGTGATTTTGCACGATTTTAAATGTCAAATCGTTATTTTATCAAACACCTAACTGCGTTTCAATAATCATATTTTTAAATAGTACATTTTGAAACTGTAAATTTAAACGAATCCTTAGGCGATTAAGGGAACATTTTTGGGTGATTAAGACTGATCCATAGACTAATTGGATTCTAACAATTGCTGATGGGTATTAAAGAAATAGAACTAAAAGAGCCAAGATGTTGAAAGTTGGAAAGATGGAAGACTTGTAGTTGGGAGTGGAACTTTAAATATTACTAATTATTTAATCATTTGTAAGTGTGCAAATAGCAATTATACTGTTCTGGGGAAAGATATAGGTTTGATTTTAACTAACCAAAATAAGATTTCTTCCTTTATTAAACAATTTTAACAAGGTTAGAAAGTTGAGTAATGCTATTTTTTATTTCTTTTTATCATATTGATTGTTGTAATGGATTTTATCAGTTTTATTTAAAAAAAAAAAAAAAGAAAACTTAAAATATGTAACATCAATTAATATAAATTAATGTGAATTACGAAATTATAACCAATGTTAATTATGCTATGTGGTATCAAATCAATTACCTAACGCTTTAATAATTGCTCATCCTACTTTCTCTAACCTATCTTCATAGAGCTTGGAGAGGTGTTTTCTTCGGCATATTCTAGAAGTTCTTTTTGTGTCCATCCAAAAATGATGTAATTATTAAAATTATAATTTAATTAAAATTTATTAATGATCAATCACAAGCTTAATGGTGATATTAATAGCCATATTATTTTTTAAGGGACTCAAAAAAAACACAAAAAAAAACTTATATAGCATTACTCGTCTCTCCCTCCGCACAGCAAACGAGACAAGATCTAACGGTCACATATGATTCGTATTGATATACACAAGGCTAAAACTAGACTGGCCCACAGAGAATAACGCACCGCTGGCCCACCACTTTCCAAGATTCAGTAGAGGCCCCTCGCACAGAACAAAATTTAGATGAATACGTGTCATCAAAGCATCGCGGGGTTCCCCCATTTTGGGCACACAGGGCAGGGGATGGTATGCGCATCACACCCCCTCGCGCATTTTAGCACAGGTGACTTGAACTTAAAACCCCACGTCTCGCCCTCGACAGCTTCGCCTCTCTTCTTTTTTGTCACTAGCTGCGCTCTCCAACAACGATGACTGTGACGTTGGAGTCGCTTGCGGTCATAAACCCTAGCCCGAACGCTAGCCACGGTTCACTGCCATCGAAGAATGCTCCGATGGTGGCGTCTCTACGGTTCGCTCCACTGCTCCGGCCTCGCGGTTACAGAGTCTCGGTTGTGGCTAAAGGCGTTTCTCCCAAAGGGCTTGGGGTGAGGTTTCTTTCTATGGATCGACGGAGCTCGTGGAACCTATCGATTGCAGCTTCCGCAGCTTCTCATGAGGAATCGGTGAGAACAAAATTTGATATTTTCTTTTATGAATTTTTGTTAGTTTGAAAATGAAAATTTTCATTTCCGTCAGTTGTGTGGTTGTTGATTCTGGTCTTGGATATTGAATTGGATAATTGAATTTTAGCCTTTTTATTTGTTGTATTTTTACGTGTTTGGTGGTATTGAAATTGGCAAAGCTGTGTTTTTTGTTTTTTTTTGGATCTATAAAAGAATACAAATATTGAAGTGGAGAAGGATAAGGATGATCCCAAGTTGAGGGCTGAAGATTCACAAGAAGCTTGGCAAGAGGTTCTAGATTCTTTCAGAGAACAAGCCTTGAAGATGCAAAGTATTTCCCAAGAAGCATATGAGATATACTCCAAGAAAGCAGCTATCATCCTAAAAGAAACTTCAGAGCAGTTGAAGATACAAGCAGATAAGGCGACGCATGATTTGAGTGTGATAGCGAAGGAAGTTAGTGAAGAAGGTAAAGTATATATAACCACAGCTGCAGAAAATTCGCCTGAACCAGTCAAGGAGATTGTGAAGATATATACTACGTCAACGGATGATCTGAGTGAAATTTCTAGAGCCCATGACTTCCATGTTGGGATACCGTATGGTATGTGTAAATCTATGACACAAACTTGCAATGTAAAGCTTTGTTACACTGCATTTATACAGATTGCTCAATTGAGTCAGTTTCGGAGTAGATGCAGTACTATGAAGAGTAATGGCTCTAATGTCAAATTTTTATGTCGCTATATGGTTTCACCTGAGCTGTGCTTTGTGTTAATTCTATCTATAGGCTTGTATGAAAATTAAGCAGACAATCACATCAAATGCTATCGATATCTTTCATTTCTCCAGTTCAATCTTTTTCAGGGTTCTGCTAATGCTTTGCAGGTCTGATCCTTTCTCTTGGTGGCTTTCTTTCCTTCATGCTAACGGGAAGCGTTGGTGCCATTAGGTTTGGTGTTATCCTTGGTGGCACTCTTTTGGCTTTAAGCATTTCGAGTTTGAAATCATATAAAAGAGGAGAACCATCTCCTCTAGCCTTGAAAGGACAGACAGGTTAGTAGATTTATTTTGCTATACGTAATCAAAATAATGGAATACATTGTTCATTTGACTAGCTTTGCATCGCATTATATTTGTCATGATGGGCTCAGTGTCTGGTATATGCCTTTTATATGTTATGTAAAAAATAATGCATTTCTTTTAGGCATCTTTCTATTAACGTGAAAAGCATGGCCAATAAATGATTGAGGGCAGGATTTTTGCATGGTAACCTGCCCTGGTGGCGGGATTCTCTACTCTTGTGTGCTTGGGAGATTGGATTCTTAGAGTTGGATTAGCTGTAACCCAAGTAATCTCATTGTCATTTTACAAGATGAAAATATGAAGAATATGTTTGATTTGCATCCAAATTATAAAGAGTGAAGTGATATGGTTCAAAGCGTGCTGCAAGGAGAGGGGAGAGCTAAAGGACAAATATGCCCGTTTCAACTTATTTGCCTGTTGAAGCCCCCCTCTGGCTCTTCATTTTTTTTTTGGTCCCAAGGTAGGACTACCCATTGGGGATGGGCCCTACAATCCATAACCCCCAACATTGGCGAAGGCAGAGTTTGACTCCAAGTCTTTGGCTGACATAGACAAAATTAACATTTAACGCATGAACTACAATGTTGCATTTTTAGGTTTTGGGTGTACAACTGACAATCTGGTTTGGTCTGTTATGTTCTGGTTCATTCTGTTGGATATGTGTTTTATTGTTAAATATGAAGATATGTATAAGATTATCTACTTTACTGGGGTCGTTACTCAATTTGCATCTGGATGTTAAAATTGTTGTTATTCATCTTCAAATGTTCAAGTTATCCATATGTTTTGAAGTTTGAACTTGACATTGCCGAAATTCCAACTTATTTATTGTTTACTTGTTTTAGTCTGAATTTTGTATATTATGCTTTTTCCTCAATTTCTCTTGGATGTTGGACCTGCAGCAATAGCAAGTATATTATTTGCACTGGAGTTACGCAGGCTGTTTCAGGTAATAAATTCTTCATCTATCTATGATTGCCACATTAAATGACTTATTTAACTTCTGATGATTGCTGTTCCTGGTTATCCTGTTTGCAGGGTCCTTCATTTCTGAGTTTCGTTACAACCCTTGTCAGGTTCTTATTATTCTTATTACTTTTATGTTTTCCATTTCCGTTCTTCTATTTGGAGGGAAAACACAGTCTTTGCCGGCAACATTACATCATGGCCTTCAGATATGCTCTATAGTGTCTACTGTCTTCTGCCTAGGGCTGAGCACCGCCCCGTATGGGTGGATTTCAGCCCTACCTCGGTCCTGTATCCGCCTCCCAGCAGGTGGCTGAGAATGGCCGTATGTACCCCCAGCGAATGGGTTTTTTTTAGGTCCTGTCTGTTTAACCTATGGGGCTATGGGGGAGAGAAGAGGGAGGAGGGGGGATGGGGGTGGAATGTGGCGGCGATGGACGGCGGGAAAGGAGAAAGGGGAAGGAGAGGACAAGGGAGAAAGTGAAGGAGGGGTAGCGGTAGGGTAGGGGGCTGCACTAAAGCGCCACCTCCTCAGGTGGACCGAAGGTGAAGGAGAGGGAGGGAGAGAGAGAGATTATTATTTTAAAAAAAACTTTTTAATTGATATTATTTTTGTAAATATATTAGATGTAATATATATAATAATATAATATTAAATGGGTAGACAGGTGGGTGGCATCTACGATTGCATGCCCTTAATCCACTATCTACCCGTTTTGGGCCGTTTTTTATAAAAAGATCCCACCCGCTCAACTAATGGGGGAAAAAAATCCTCCCATTGCCCTTAAGGGTGGGTGGAGCTTGGCGGGCAGGTTATAACCGGCCCATTGAGCACCCCTACTGCCTCCTGCTTCCTTGAGTCTCTCTCTCTCTCTCTCTCTCGCACACAGGGAAACATGTACCAGCTGATGCACCTTATGTGAGACAGCTTAAGTTAATGGTCTATACTGTGACATGAATTTTGGATGGTTCTGCATATTCTCACTTCTGATTCACTTATGCAATTAAAGTTTTATAAAGCTTAGCTGATTATGCTATTTACTTCACTTTGGCTGAGTAGACTTTGTTGTGTGATAACTTTGCTTTTTCCTATGCAGCGGTGCTGTGGTAGCATTCTATGTCTACACCATCAATCGAGATGGTAAAAAGCGGAGAGGCTCAAACTTGGAAAACCAGACAGAAAATTAGTTCAATTGGGCAAGGTTAGTTTGATTTGTACATTGGTGAATTCTTTCTGTTGATCCATGCCTCGTGGGTGATGGATTATAATCTCTATGAGACAAGCACAACCTGTTTGTTTGGTCTAGTTCAACATAAAAACTAGAGAAAGTAAGAGCTGGATCAATTTAATCCTTCTGACACTAAGCATTTTAATCTGAAGATGTGTTTCCTACTTGAAGCAAAAGCAATTTAAACTTTTCCATACGCTCCAGGTGGAGGTTTTACTGGACTACAATAGAGCTTTTGGGAGGACCACAAAATTTTCAGAGGCATTATGGTTTGACGAGGTTGCAGAATCCTTGCCAGGGGCAAGAGAGAATCTGGGCTTTTCTCAGATTAGTTTGTACTTTTTTATCCTGTTAATTTTTTTAATTTTTTTTTTTCTGAGCTATCCTGTTAATTAATTAGGAAATAATACTGATGTTACCTACCATATGTTGTCTACGTGCTCCCTATTTGGGAGGTGCTAGAAATAGTGATTTGTTTTATCTTTTTCTATAGCTTTTTTGATGACCAATGTTTGTTATGGTCATGCGTGTTCTCTGCGGCTTTGCGATGGATATTGCTGTCAGATTGTTGATCACATTTTCTTTCAATAATGTATTGTCACCATTAAGTATATATTTTCTTTTAATTAAACAATGCTTTTATTTCTTACACCATAATCATGCTATCAATTAGTATACAAGAAATGTTATGTCACATTTTTTATCGGACAATTATGTGACAGTATGAACCAATTATTAAAAAAAAAAAAAAAAAAAAAACCGGACTCAAGGGCCAATTTAACTTAAAATTGCTAAATTACATTGTGAGATAAATGTAATTAGATTACACATTATAAAAACTGATACATGATGTTGATATTCCCATTTTCCGATTACATTTTATATTCAATTTATAATTTTTTTAGATAAGGACATGAATAATTCTTTTTCTTTATCCTTGATACATTTGTTTCGGTTTGAGTCAAGGTTGTTTAAGAAATAGAGTTTGGCCTGCCTCAATAGAGATGCATTGCGCAAAAATAAATGGTAAAGATTGGTATATTTGATTGTTTTCCTGGAGCAATTTTCATTATTTATTTTTGAACAGGAAGATTTTCAGTGATTTTTTAACCGAAACTGGAGGTAAGCCAAAGGGATCCTAATCATTTTCAAATGTAGAGAAGGAATCAATTCATCCATTATTTTTTGGGCACAATCATTCTTGCATGGAGTCTATTGTGAGGATAAAACTAAAACCAAATCTGAAAACCATTATGATTATCCGGACGAAAATCTCTCAAGAATATATGCATCAATTAGGCTACAGATTTACATTGATAACAAAGAGGACAAATTTTCCACTCCCAATAAAAAAGAAAATAGAAAAAAAGAGAAAAAATGCAGACTACCAAAGCTGCTGCCAGTGATGATGAGGTTGAAAACATTACAATCCCCTTGTAATGAATCCAATCTGATTCCAATGTTGGGGATAAGGGGTATGAACCCTTCAACATCTCTCCACTCTCAGACATTCCCATGGGGAAGGTGATTAGGTACCTCTCCCTGATTATCCAATGGCATGTACTGCGCCATGATTGCCCGTATCTCAGAATCCATGTATCTCTGCATAAACAAAAATTAGAACCACTAAACAAGGTAGGCTCATCGATAATTTGAAACATATGGTCCAAATTAGACCTGTTAGGACTCACTGCTGATGAAGAGACATTCCATTCCCACACTTCAATCACAACACACATTTACTCTTTGCTAAGCTATTCTTTGGATTTTTGTTAAACTCAACTCTAAAGTTGGCAGCCTACGGTAATGTCCCAAATCACTCCCAGCATCTTATGGTTATCTTTCTTTACTAGTTTCCTATTTGATTAAAAATATATAGATTCTTCTTTACACCCAGAAGACAAGCTGATTAGTGATTACAAAATAGAGTAGTTGTCAATTTAAAACTTGTTGGACCGGATAGACTTGAGTTTAAACTATTCATATATGGGTATATCTTACTCCATTCTGAATCAAGGCCTATTTAGAGAAACATCAGAATGCATCTAGGATTTATGCAACAGCAGACATACCCGGATTCTGTACTTGTAAACTGCATAGCCCCCGACCCCGGCAGCAGCCAAGCCAAGAATGATGATCCAAACAAAGCTCCAGCTGACTGCTGTATTAGCTTTACCTGAATCTTTCCAACAGATAAGTTAGCAGAGGAAAAAAATGGCAAATTTTATTAAAGAGACTATAGTACTCTTTTAAGTGTTCAATGAACATATAGGGCAATCAAACCATCAGACTGGCAAAGAAACAACAGAAACCTTTGCTGGTATATCAGATGAATGTCAAATCCAACAACCATGTAGTGCCAACCAATGCAAACAAATTAACATGAACAACCACTTTAAAATAAAAATTAGCAAGAATTTTCTTCCACGGGTTGTATATGCAAATTCGCAGGAGTCAAATCAGTGGGTAGTGAACATAAGATGAAATTGCCCAACTGTGTGTATCTCATCCAACAACCAAAACAAAGCACTTAAGAGGGTACTTACTTATACATATGTCATGTTCTTGCATGTACAATAAACCATAACTACAGCTGCACTCATAACTACCCCACGTATTCTTGCAGCTGCATTCAGGGCACTGGCAGGCTCGCCTCTCTTTGCATTCATCAACATCTGGAGCAAGGAATCAGCCGAAAAACATGTGCAGTGAATCAGCATAAAAAAATCCTAGTTGGTTATTATAAAAGACAAAAGCACATGCACAATTTGTTGAAGGCAACTACCCCATCCCCCCTGTCCCCCAAAATACCTTCATCTGTGGGCTTAGAACCCATAGATAAAAACACACAAATATCATAAAAGAATACTAAAGTCGAGATTGAAGCCTAAAAATCAAAATTGTCTTAAATTTGCTTTTTATGTAAGTCCTATCATAAATATGCTTCAAAAAGTACATTCTGCTATAATTCTTTAGTGTTTTAACCATGTATGATGGTGTCCGGGCCTTCAGTTTGAGATGGAAATTTAATGGCAATGGGCCAGGCAAGTCTCAAACTAATTTGAGGTTCAATAATCCCACAACTTCATCCATTTTACTATATATATGATGTTTGATTTTACATATTGGAGACATCTAGAGTAACAATACCTTCGCAGGTGTGAACTCCATCACCCTTGAAGCCTGGTGGACACTTGCAACTTTTTGAATCATCCTGTTTGACCATTGGAGATTCAGTGAGAAGACGGGTGATATGAAATTATGAACCACTAATTGATTTAGAGTCTATTTTTTTAAACAAAATGGAGAAAAGTGTGCTTTCTAAACACTTAACTACATTTTGAAATTGCTATTTTCAAACTGCACGTTTTGAAATTGTTAAACCAAAAGGACCCTTAAAGTTGAACAACTTACAACACAAGCAGAGTAAGTCCTGCCATCCTGGGTTTTCTTCCAACAACCTCCATTATTGATTCCACAATGTAAAGCTCCGGAAGCTGTTGAATCAAGCAGAATCATGGCATAGATAGGAATTAAACAGATAAGTAAAACAAAAAATAGCAGCTTTCTCATAAATTGAAACCACCTAATTAGAGCCAACACCACCATATTAATCTCTAGATACTTTCACATCCTATAAATAAGAGCCATGTAAATATGATTTACAACCCTACCGACACCACTCTTGCTGCAAAAAGAGGGAAACCCACAATGCCACATTTACCAGGGAGCTAACTGGGTTCTTGTTTAAGAGCTCTCTTATTACCAGCGCAGTCCATAACATTTACATGGGCCATCCAGCTTTTTGCAGAACATCTTTAAGTTTCTCTTAGCATTAAACAATGTGAGGTCAAGGCAACAAAAGAACCGTTTTCTCGAAGTAGAATGTTAGAAATAAGCACAGAAAAATTTAGGCCATATTTGTTAATGTATTTTGGGGAGTGTTTTGTGCTTTGGTTTGAAAAAATGTTTTGATGTGACATAAATGTAAGAAGTGTATTTAGAAGTGTATTCTGGTGAGGTCCACATTTGAGAGAATGTTTTCTATAGAGTATACTTGCTTTTTCTGAGAAACCCAAACAAATGTAGATCATTACTTATAAAAATAATAATAAATTAAAATTTTTTTTTAAAAGGCGAGAGAGAGAGAGAGAGAGAGAGAGTTCGTGTGGCCACCCTCAATGGAGGTGAGGGGCGGCCACACGGCCACCCATTTGGTATGGCCACCCCTATCTGGTCGAGGTGGCCGAGTGATCACCCCTTCACTTAGGGTGGCCACATGGCCACTCTAATCCTTTTTTGTTTTTAGCTTTTCAAATTTTTTTCAAATAATAAATTAGCTCCTAGCCCTACAAAAGTTAAACACATGATTTGTCAAAATATTCCTACAACAAGGTAAGAATAAAGTTTATGAAAATTGCTTTATGCTTTAAGTTGTTTGTTAATGTCTTTGTTTTAATTTGCATATAAAAGTATCAGTTCGAGAAGACATAGGTAACAAGCAACTTAGAAGGCCAACTAATAAGAAGCTCCCAGCTTATGAGCCCAATTCCCATAGTGACTTGAACTAAAATAACTGCAACCCACATCCATCACTGACTAACAAATAGCTTTCCTTGCAGATTACATGAATTTGGAATATTAGGTTTATCTCGAAACTAAACTAGCACTATATGAGGGAAAATTTTACCTTCACAGTAAGTATAACCATCACCAACAAACTTTACACCTTGCACAAGAGGGCATTCACATACTCTTCCCCGAAAAGTATCCTACAAGAATAGAGAGAATCAAATAATAACAAAGGAAAGAGTGAACTCAAACAAAACGAGAAGTTCAACATTCTCCCACAAAAACACACCCACAAATGTTGAGACAATAAAAATACCTTGCATGCAGTTACGTTAGCAGCCTTGTCTTGCCAGCAGCCACCATTGTTGTTCAAACACTCATTTGTTTCTATATCTGCAAAAAAACAATTCGTAGAAGGACAATAAATAGCATATTGACCAGATTCCATTTCCAATGAATCAGCTGAGAAGAATTAAGTTGAACATCCTCCAAGACTCCTACTAAATCAATCTATAAAAATGCCACTTCAAGTGGCTCTATATTTTGGACAATAGCTGTAAACAGAAAATGTTGGGAAAATAAAATATTCTGGCAGGAACTCTTATCAAGCTCATCAGAAGCGGAAATGAGAGGGATTCAGAAAAGTGATGCCAATTCACTTTTTTTGCCTTTTTTAGTGTAAATGGATGCACAGCAATTGTTCTTTAGTTAAAAGGCAACGCACACACACAGAGCAAGGGTAGATGAAGACCTTCACTTAAACAAATGGCAGGCTCTGTGGTCTCTTCAAAACCTGCACAGATGGCCTTGAGAACTGCTACTTTGTCCAGCTTACCTGAAATCATTATTATAATCAAAATAAATAAATAAAAATATATGAAAAAATCATAATTAGAAAAGCATTCATGCTGTTAAATAGCTAATAAGATCCATAAAGAGCTTGATCAAACCTCTATACTGTCTGTTATTTATAACGAGAGTTGGCAATATAGTAACATCTCCTCGGGAACCCTTGCCAATCTAAAACCAGAAATGTGAAGGAGCAAGATGAACCAAAACATAGTGCAAAAAAAATGAAAAAAATGAAGAGACAAGGCTATACCGAACAGCTAATCTTCTAGAAGTTTACCTGTGATTCCTGCTCAGCTTTAAGAACAGGGTTGTCCACGTCTGCAGTGGGATCTCCAACACATTTTTCTATCTCCTTGAGATCAACACCTGTCAAAGCACATAACAGGAAACACGTCGATAACATCAGTTCACGGTCTTTAGATCTGCAAGATAAGCTTGCTCTTATTTGCTAGTACATAGTAAATTAAGAGAATATATAAAACCAATGATTCTATTAGTGTTGATAAATTCAGGTTTTTAGTGTTGGCAAATTCAGTGTCATAACAGTTTTAGGTCTAGGGTTACATCGGTGTAAAAGTATATCCAAGATATAAGAACTCGAGTGTGTGTATGTTGTCCAGAATAGACAGAGTAAAACAGTCGGATCTTCTGATTCTGACATTAAATGAAGACAGGCTCAGCGGCGTTGGAAAGTTGATTCAAAGGGCTAGAACTTTGTATTTCATGAAGATTTTTCAATTCCGATATTTACAAGGTCAAAGTGGGCTGTCACTAGAAGTCTGAAAATTTGGACACAATTGCTCGGTTGAAGGCTCGGTCTTATGGTCAGTCGATCGAGGTGATGCAAAGATAATTCACAGCAATCTAGTAGTAAAACTCAAGAGGGTCGATTGATGCCTCAATAGACCAAGGTAGTGATATCACAGATTTTTCCTTGAAACCCTAGTTTCTCAATCAACCAAACTTAAGGCTCGATTGACCTAGACCAGCCACTCAGTGTTTTAATCTTAAATAAATTTGACCTAAAACCTTGAAAATCCACCTCTCTATACAAGCATGTCATACCACGACTTCCAAAGGGGAAGAGAGGCAACTCCTCAGTTGTTTTGGAGAGGTTTATTCTTGTTCTTGAGCTTAAATAGATCAAAATATTCTCGTAGTTTCTTGTTAGCCTTTCAAACCACTAAATATTCTTACAATGCACAAGGAAAAATTGGCACATACAAGGATCTTTAAAATAATTTGAAAATTCCTATCACAGCCTTATGCAAAGAATGCCAACAAAAACATGCATCAGTATATCAAAATGAAAACACCCAAATGAAGTGTTCAACCTACCAAGTGATTGAATAACATGATTTGAGCACTCTTCGGTGTACTTCTTCTCGTTCATTGGGCAACGGATGGCAAAATCTGTCACATAGTCCCACCAAAGCCATGGCTTCCCACTTTCATTCGCCACCTTATAAAAGCAAGCTTGGCGTAGATTTTGAACCACAACATCCTTCCCATCATACCCTCTACTAAAATCCTGCTCAGGATCTGGAGCACAGTACCTCCCATGATTGATGCACTGAGACTTGCACTGTTTGCTCAATATAAAAGCTTCGGGGCAATACCAGGTTATATAGTGCGGGGTGAACTGAGTATATCCTTTCTTCTCAAGTATTTGAGCAGCTCCTTTAAAGTTCTTTACAAAGTCAATCTGGCTGTCACACTTAGGCCCGCATTCATCATTGCTATTAGTCCAGAACTCGTACTCAACCCGCTCATCAGGATGTGGGAGAGCCTCAGTCCAATCAAGATTGATGTTAACCATCTCTCCACTAGCTAGAGCTTTCTTAATGCTATCCCCAACAGATTTGCTGATAAGGGCTGAAGGAATGGTGATGTTCTGTAGATAATCAGCATCAGCCTTCTCTTCTTCGGGAGTGTCCATGGTAATCAATGGTTCATTCCTGTCATCTGCAACAAGAATAGCTGCTGCTCCGCCATTCTGTGCGTTCCATGCCTTCAAGGTGAAGTAACAATCTGCCAGCACATCAAAGTTATAGATGAAAACTTTCATTCAAAAGAAAACAAGAACAAAGCACAACAATTATGTAAGCTCCCGTTCAATTTAGCCACAGGCCCACGACCCTTGTATAAGCAAGGTATTTATTTGCACGAATATATGATGACAACTTAGTTGCACAGACCATCAAAAAACAGAAACAAAATCCAATATCAAATTTCAGAACTTTGTGCCCCGGACTTCAGTTCAAATAAAAGAAACTTCTTAAATCTATTAAAAACTTCTGAACATATTCAAATTATAACCGTGTCAACGGGTTTAGATAGTTACAAGAATTATACAATACATAGATACCATCTGCTCTGTCAAGCCATATATAGCATAATCACAACCTTACTAAGTTGACCCATATGAGTACTTGAACAAGATAAATCGGATTCATAGAATGAAATATCACCAAAGACTGAAATATTTAATCAATCCCTCTGTGTATCCTAGAATTTAAAGGGTGACCAAAAAAAAAAAAATCATATTGGCAAAAACAATTCAAATGACATAATCAATAAAAGACACTTTTTTGGAACAGCTGACCTCCTCGATCAACAAGGAGAAAGGTGGGTAGGCCTCCGGGCTTCGACTTGAAGGAGATGTCATCGAAGCTCTTGCATGCCTTTTGATTGGTTTTGGGGTAAACCACAATGCCACCCATGGTTCCTCCATACTGAGGAACCCCAAAATTTCCAATTGCACATTCATAGGCACCCTTCAAGCTCGGTGAAGTCACTCTCAAGCTGTTTTTCTCCACCACAAACCTTCCCACACAAAACCCCCATAGCATAAACCAAACACACAGCAAAATACCTAGCTTTTCCCCCATACTCTGAGCGACTCTCCCTCAAACCAATCCACCAAAAGAGAAAGACCCAGAACAAGAAACCCAATCTATTGCGTTTTCCTCCAAAAACCCAACAAAACGATAACTCGGATTGGAATGAACACCATAAATAAAACCAAATTTGATAAGCTAAAGCTCTGTTCTTTTCCCAATCAACTTAGGACTTCTTAAAGAACCCAGATCAGAATTGAACACGTTTTACACTGTAAGTTATCTGGGTCTTGAGCTGAAACTGGAGAAAAGCGTACAAAGGGGTTCGTTTGTGCGTGTTAAAAAGAAAAAGCATCCAAAGGTGGAAAAATCAACGAAGGTAGGAATTGAAAAACGTGTCAGTTACGCTCAACGGTAATTCCAATCCTTTCTCTCTATAACTTGCCAATCGATCCCAGGTATTGATTTACAGGAGAAGTAATTAACGATCCGTCTTCTAATATATAGATGTTGTGAGATCTAATCAGGTCTCGCATAAAATAAAAAAATAAAAAGGAAAACTTGTTGTTAAGGAAATGGATTTACAATGTTGGTTTATATTTGCGACTTTTTATCATTTTGTGGAGATATTTGATTGGAAAAGAACCGGGACCCACGTGGGAGAGAAGATCGATGTGCCTGCATGCAATCCAGGTGTCCATACTTGCTCTTCCCTTGAATGGGTTTCCTTCTCAGACTACACTTTGATCGCTTCCACGACTGCACTACGGATCCTCAATTTAGCCACATCTTAGTCGGTTTTTTAATGAAAAAAAAAAACAAACAAACAAACTATAATCTTTTCAATTATTCACATTTAATTTTACTCTCTTTTTTTTTTTCCTCATAAAAAACTGAACCTAAAAAAATTACTAATTTCCAATAAAAATTATCATTATGGTGACCTATCAGTATAGTGATCCTGTTTTTTTTTTTATTTTTTTATTTTTTTTTAAGCAAGGAAGGGAAGGGGGAAACGACTACAAAGGTGAGTCTCTCCCGCTCCTAATCCGGAAGGAAGAAAGAAAAAGGGAACAAACGAAAATACTTTCAAACATATTGTGAGAAGTGACTCGTTTAGCAACCAAATGTGCTATTAAATTAGCATATCTTGAAGCTTTCCAAGTGATCCTATTTTATTGTTCTAACTTCTAAAGGTTGAACTAGAAGTATATTCAAAGTGATACCACTTGGAATACTTTAACTCAAAATCTTGTGCTAAATCCTTGTAGGCCAACTTTTGATTCACATATTACGTTTAATAATAATAATAATAATAATAATTTCCAATCGTCAACACCGGAAACTTATTTACCCCTTGCCTTTTGCTATTAAAAAAAAAATTATAAAAAATCCTTATGAAACAGGCCGACGAGTTCCATATAAAGCATATATATATATATATATATATATATATTGTCCAACACTCCTGAAGGGTCATTTCTATGACAAATATGATCATCAAATGATTTTGCATTCTTGGCGGTGGAATATGACTTTGATTCTATATTTTCAACGAAGCATGAAAGATTTAAGTTAAACTAGCCTATAAACATGTATTTGTAATAAGATTAAAAAACGTGCCCGTGAGATTCACGTACGTACTCATCTGTAAAGACATATCAGTTTAATAATTAGATCGAATTTGAATAATTTTTTCAATCTAGTTTGAAGAACAACCGTCTCATAAACATCTTTTATATGATGCCCGGCCGGCATTTAATTAGTTTTCTTGCCGGCTGATTAAATAGATAAACCAACAAATCAGTAAGCAATTACAACCATAGAGCAGGATTATTAGATTGTAAAAGGAGCAATTTTCAATTGTTAATATATATATATATATTCTAATTAATTGAAAAAAAGGGTTACAAAAGAGGATCATTGCCACTAACATAAACCGAAAAAAGGATGAACTTTCCAACAACAAACCCAAAACGAATAATACAGTACAAAAATAAGAATAAACCATAAAAAATTGGACAAACAAGTATCTCGGTCCTCTCAAATTAGTCCCATAAAGTGATAACAGCAACAAAAAGTGGATATATTAAAGCAAACTTATCTAAACCTCCACTTAAAAATTGTAACAACCACCTAAAGGAAGCTAAAGTGGTAAAAGCATTGTCAAAGTCTAATACATGAGAGCCCCAACACAGATTCGATTGCAAAAGTCTTCGCAGAACGATCTAACACTGAAAAGCTGGAAAACAATAACCCAAACAACACAAAAGCAGCAAACAAAAAGAAAAGTTGCAAAACTCTAGCAAAATAAAAATACAGAGAAAATGATAAAAATAGCAAATAAAGAGTATTGCTTATTTGAAGATTGTAAGCACATAAAGAGCATTGTCCATCAACATCACCCCTTTGTTAACCCAAGAACTTGAAGGGGGCTCATTTGAAGTTCTTTACAAAGTCAACATGGCTGTCACGCTGAGCCCGTATTCATCATTGCCATTACCATTTCTCCACTAGAGAGACCTTTCTTAATGCTATCCCCAAAAGGTTTGCTGATAAGGGCCGAAGGAATGGTGATATTCTGAAGATAACCAAAATCAGCATTCTCTTCTTCAGGAGTGGCGAGGGAAATCAATGGTTCAATCATGTCATCTGCAATAAGAATAGCTGCTGCTCCACTATTCTGTGCTCTCCATACCTTCAAGGCGAAGCAACAATCTGCCAGCACATCAAACTTTCATTCAAAAGAAGACGAAAAAATATATTGAAAAAAAGAAAAAACTTCGAATGAAACTTTTTTCGAACAGCCGACCTCCTCGATCAGCAAGGAGGAAGGTGGGTAGGCTTCCGGGCTTCGCCTTGAATGCGATATCTACGTGATCGAAGCTCTTGCATGCCTTTTGATTGGCTTTGGGGTAAATCACAAAGCCAAACGTGGTTCCTCTATGCTGAGGAACCCCAAAATTTCCAATTGCACAATCATACACACCCTTCAACGAGTTTGGTGAAGTGACTCTCAAGCTGTTTTTCTCCACCACAAAGCTTCCCACACAAAACCCCCATAGCATAAACCAAACACAGAGCAAAAAACCTAGCTTTTCCCCCTTATTCTGAAGGACTCTCCCTCAAACCAATCCACCAAAAGAGAAAGACCCAGAACAAGAAACCCAATCTAGTGTGTTTTCCTCCAAAAACCCAACAAAACGATAACTCGGATTGCAATGAATACCATAAATAAGCTAAACCATATTTGATAAGCTAAAGCTCTGTTTTTTTTTCTTTTATCAAATAGAATTGGACTTTGAGAACCCAGATCAGAATTAACCACTTTTTACACGGTAAGTTATCTGGGTCTTGAGCTGAAGCTGGAGAAAACCATACAAAAGCAGAAAAAAGCATTCAACGGTGGAAAAATCCAAGAAGGTTGGAATTGAAAGACGTGTCAGTTACGCTCAACGGTAATTCCGATCCTTTCTCTCTATAACTTGCCGATCAATTCCAGGTAATTGATTTATAGGAAGAAGTAGTTAATGAACCGTCTTCTGATATAGATATTGTGAGATATAAACCGCCATTAGTAAAGGTCTCTCTCAGAAAATATAAAAAAGGAAACTTTGTTGTTTACAGTGTTGGCTTTTATTGCGATGTTTTCTATAATTTTGTGAAGATACTTGACTGGAAGAGAACAGGGACCCACGTGGGAGAGAAGATTGATGTGGCCCTGCATGCAATCCAGGCGTCTATCCTGCTCTTAATTAAATGGCGTCCATTTTGTCCAGATAATGATTCAAACATATGTCATCGATAATGCATACAATATGCAATTAAAAGAATCAAAACGAGGAAAATCAGCTTCACCCGACATAATAAATATGTTGGCACTTGGCACCCCATTTCAGAGGAACACATCCTGATTTATTTAATCAAAGTTCCAAGCCATTCCAGAAGAACACATCCTGATCCAAATAATTACTAAGCAAATGGGATTACACGAAATGCCTGTGGTTGTGGTGATGGCGTCCATAGTCATCCCATCCAAAGCACTTGAAGACAGGGTAAAAAGCCACAAAAATGCATCTTCTAAGGCCCCTGAGAAACGAAGAGGCTACGAAGCATGGGTAGCAGCAACACATTAAAAATGGGTCATCATCATTATATGTGCTGCCTCCATCATGACGTTGATAGTATCCGCGAGAATGAATTATAGGATGATGATGATGAACCATGTTCTTCCTTCAACTATGAAACAAAATAAAAAACAGCCCATCAATCAGAATCCACACTTAAGGAGACCCTTTTCTTATATATATATATAAAAGAAGAAAATAAGAAGAGTATGTCAAAAAGTTGTCTCGGTGATAAACCCAATTTGTCATCATTTGTGTTTGAGAAGAAGAGTATGTTTCTTCTTATATATATATATATATTCCTTGTAACTAGAATGAATGTTTGTCGACTCTTGAAAGTAAGCAAGAAGCTAGAGTAAAATGATAGACCACAATCGATAATCAGACCTCGTAATTCTCGTACGTAGCCAAGGTGTCTTGCAAATACGAAGATCTGGAAACTGTACAAATTTGGCTGCCGGATTAGAGAAGAGAAGAGAACTCAATAATGGCTTTAAGCTATAATCCTCGTTGGATATTTCTCAAGGGAATCAAATTCCTAGAGGGTTCCTGAACGGCGTTGTAAAAAAGCTATCACGTAAAAAAGCTAAAAGAGAGAGCATTTGGAATTCTGGCCTACCATTCTTTTGATTCATACCGTTCATTTAATTCCAAAATGGATGGTCTGGATCATTAGCAATAAAATAATGAAAAGAAAATTAAACGGAAGTACTTAGGATAGGGCAGTCAGACCATCACTCACGACCCTCAAGTGAGTGGTTAGCCGCCCAAGAGTTTGGTTGGGGGTAGGCCAACCACACTCAAACCCTCAAGAGATGATCGTAACACTTTCGAGGGTTCAAGGCCATCCTAAACTATCAGAGGTAGTGCCACTGCCACTTGGAGTGGCCATCCGCCAATCTTAAAAATTGAAGGGGTTGTTGGCTCATCCCAATCATACCTTTGGGGGCGGCCAACCATTCCCTTAAAAGAATAATTTTTAATTATTAGACTTATTTGAAGAATTATAAGTACATAAAGCCTGGCCATCGTCATTATCACTTATTTCTTAATTCAACTGGGATTTTTTTTCTCATCAAAAAAGTAAAAAAAAGACAAAATTACCATTCAAATATAACTAATTAGATATTCTCCGCTTCATTTGAAGGGGAGAGGATCTCATTCCACTTTAAAGAGGCTCAGGTTCTTTAGAAAGTTAGTATTGCTGTCACACTTTGGGGAGCGAAAATTTATAAAAAATAAAAAAATAAAATAAAAAAAGCCCATACAACAAACAGAACATCAGAAACATTTTTGTATTCTTTCGGTGACAATTTTCACCAAATAAACGTTGGACTTACAAAATTTTCTCGAAATACAGATTTAGCCCTTTGAATAAGCTGTCTAAGGCGAGTAAATTTGGCATATGATGTCGAAATCATAAACATAGATGATCCTTTTTTTCCATTTCGGCTAACTGTAAACGAAGCTGCATAATCAGGATGTGTGAGAGCCTGAGTCCAATCAAGATTTATGTTAACCATCTCCCCACTAGATAGAGCTTTCTTAATTCTATCCCCCAAAGATTTGCTGATAATGGCCGAAGGAATGGTGATATTCTGTGGATAATCATCATAACCATTCTCTTGTACAGGAACGCCCATAGAAATCAATGGTTCAATCCTGTCATCTGCAACAAGAATAGCTGCTGCGCCACCATACTGTGAATTCTGCCAGCACATCAAAGTTCTATGTATATATATATATATATATATATATATGAAAACTTTTAGGTGTATAAAAACGTATAACAGTCTACTAAATAATGTTAGAACAAGTTGACCTCCTCAATCAGCAAGGAGAAAGAGGGGGACGCCTCCGGGCTTGGACTTGAAGGAGATATCTCCGTCGTCATGGAAGATCTTGCATGCCTTTTGATTGGATTCGGGGTAAGCCACAGTGCCAACCATCACCATGGATCCTCCATGCTGAGGAAGCCCAAAATTTCCAATTGCACATTCTTAGACACCCTTCAAGGAGTTGGGTGAAGTCACTTTGAAGCTGTTTTCTCCACCAAAAACGTAATTGAAAGCCCCCATAGCATAAACCAAACACACACCAAAAAAACTAGCTTTTTCCCGTAGCTACGTACCTCTCTAATTATTCAAAATTTGAGATTCTCATGTTATAAAATCGTGACCGTTGTTAAATTTAATGGTCTATACTACCTCGATAATTAAAATAGACTTGTAAATTTACTATACTACCTCAATTCTTTACCGTGTAAGTTGTTTTTTTTGGCGATTCTTTTGATCATTTGATTGAAAGAGATGACGATAATTTTTATCATTCCTCAAACCCAAACGGGCACACTACAGGATAACTACAACAATTTCTAAAATAAAACAAAATAACAGCAATTAAGAATTTCACCAACACAAATTCCAATGCCCACGTAATATCCATAATATCATTAAAAAACACATCCTAATTTATTAAATCAAATTTCCAAGCCATCATCATCATTACTTCTTTCTTAACCCAACTTCAAAGGGGCTAGTTCCTTTAAAGAACGTTCTTTACAAAGTCGATATGGGTATCATACTCATATTACGTGGATGAGGATGTGGAAGACGTTTAGCCCAAAATGTCCAGTCAAGATTTATGGTAACCATTTCTCCACTCGAGAGAGTTTTCTTAATGCTATCCCCAAAAGATTTGCTGATAAAAGCTGTAGGGAGGGTGAGGTTCTGTCCATAATCAAAATGATCTTCAGCAATGGTGGCTATCATAATCAATGATTCAATCCAGTCATCTGCAATAAGAATAGCTGCTACTCCACCATTCTGTGCGTTCCATGCCTTCAAGGCCATGTAGCAATCTGCCAGCACATCAAAGTATTTATTAAATCAAATTTGGAGGTAATCATGGAATTGAAAGGGTGACCAAAAAAATCATATATATTGGAAAAAATAAATAAATGAAACTTCAAATGACATAATAATCAATAAAAGACACTAATTAATTTGACCTCCTCGATCAGCAAGGAGAAAGGTGGGGAGGCCTCCGAGGTTGGACTTGAAGGAGATGTCTACGCCATCGAAGCTCTTGCATGCCTTTCGATTGGATATGGGGTAAGCCACAATGCCAACCATGGATCCTCCAAACTGAGGAACCCTAAAATTTCCAATTGCACATGGATAGACACCCTCCAACGAACTCGGTGAAGTGACTCTCAAGCTGTCTGTCTTCACCGCAAACCTTCCCTCACAAAACCCCCATAACATAAACCAAACCCACACCAAAAAACTTAGCTTTTCCCTCAGATCCTGAACCAATCTCTCTCGAACCAATCTACCAAAAGAGAAGGACACAGAAGAAGCGATAGTTAAGCTAAAGCTCTGTTCACGTCGATCTATCTAAAATTAGTGCTAGAAATAGATATTTTAAAGAATAGCATTATTATTAAAAAAAAAAAAAAAAAAAAAAAAATCCAATCTTGAAGCACACTGACGTAAACTTTTATTACCCCTTGCTTTTGGTTAATGGACACGATCAGGAAAAAAGAAAAACGCAGAAGGGACGCGTTGAAAACTCTCGTACAATTTTTTAAAGCTAATTTTAATCATAGGACCAAATATATAAAAATGAGTAATTTCTCTCTCTCTCTCTCTCTCTCTTTCTCTTTTGCTCTTGGTGGTTTAAGAAAATAAAAAATAAATACTTGAAATAATATTTATATTGTATTTAAAAAGTGGTAGGTAAAATTAAAAAATATGTTTTTAATTACTCTATGAAAAAGGGTTTACACATAGAGTAATGTTACTTTTTACATCACATTAATTTGAAACCGGTTGGCTTGACATGTTTTAAATAACGTTCATTTTTTTTAAGTGGTTTTTTATGTCAGTCACTTAAAATATGTCACGTCAATCAGTATGAAATATGCGTTATGAATGAGTATGAAGAATAGTATTACTCCTACACAAATTCAAGCTTTATATATATATGTCCGCACAAGGGGAGAAAAATGGAGAAGGGGGATTCGAATTCAATTAGTGATCTCCGCTTCATGAGTCGTGGTTTTCAGCTGATTTAGCTATCTCTTGGGGACCAAGCCTCCTCTAATTTAGTCGCTTTGTGGCCTAAGATCAACAATTAGAATCAAGACCCGTAGTTTTTATTACAATTCTTTACAAATATTTTAGATATTATAGTTTTTACTACAATTTTTCACAAATTGACATGATAATCTACATGGTACTACTACGTCAACTACAATTAAAATTAATTGTTCATGTGATAGGTGTCGCATGGTCTTACAAATTGATGTGGTGACCCACATGATAATGCCATATCAGCCAATCAAATTTATTTATTTAGTGATTGGTGTGACATTAAACCGAGACATTGGTTGGAAGATGAAACATTAATGGTTGTTATTTAGCCAAGAAAATATAATGATAATAGCTAAAGTCTAATATAACACATAGACATTAATTATCATGCTCGAAAGGACATGAAAACAAAGTTAATATATATTAATGTCTCTGTATTCTCCAACACTCTTGAAGGGTCATTTCTATGACTAATATCATCGTATGGTTTTGCAATTGGCGGTGCAATTTAAAAAATAAATAAATTAATAAATAAAGAAGGGATTACAAGAGAGGGTCTTTTCCATTCTTAATCCCAACGACATCAATTAATTATTCTATATTTTAATGAATATTATAGTCGTAAAAGCAAGAGACTCCTTTGTATGACGAAGCATATATACAAGATTCAAGTTAATTGTGGATCCTAATTTTCTTGTCGCCAACCTCTTCCTCCATAGCATACAATAATAGTCAACCGATCATGCATTCCAAAATATATACCAAATATATTATCAAAATTTACATATTTCGAATCAAAACCCCAATTTCTCCACATCCAAGGATAAATATGTATTCCAAGAGAAACACACCCTGATCGATCCAGATAATTATATATTAATTAAGCAAATGGGATTACATGAAATGCCTGTGGTTGTGTTGATGGCGTCCATAGTCATCCCATCCAAAGCACTTGAAGACAGGGTAAAAAGCCACAAAAATGCATCTTCTAATGCCCCTGAGAAACGAAGAGGCTAGGAAGCATGGGCAGCAGCAAAACATTAAAAATGGGTCATCATCATCGTGATATGTGCTGCCTCCATCGATATCATGACGTTGATAGTATTGATAATGAAGTGGATGCTGATCACGAACCATGTTCTTCCTTCAACTATGAAACAAAATCAACAACAGCCCATCAATCAGAATCCACATTTAAGGAGACCCATTAACGATGAAAATTTGGGTTTATCACCAAGACAACTTTTTGACATATTCTTCTTCTTCTTCTTCTTATATATATATATATAACTAGAATGAATGTTTGTCTCTTGAAAGTAAGCAAGAAGAGTAAAATGATAGACCACAATCGATAATCAGACCTCGTAATTCTCGTACGTAGCCAAGGTGTTGCAAGTACGAAGAGCTAGAACTTTACAAATTTGGCTGCCGGATTAGAGAAGAGAAGAGAATTCAATAATGGCTTTTAAGCCATAATCCTCGTACGATCTTTCTCTAGGGAATCAAATTCCTCCAGAGTTAATGAACGGCGTTGTAAAAAAGCTAGCTCTATCACGTAAAAAAAGCTAAAAGAGAGAACATTTGGAATTCTGGCCTACCATTCTATTGATCCATACCGTTCATTTAATTCCAAAATGGACGGTCTGGATTCAGGCCACAATTAAAAAAAAAAAACAATCAAAAGAAGCTTAAGATAGTTTGGACACTCGATCTTGAGGGGGTGGAGGCCATCCTAAGCCATCGGGTGCACAGCGCCACTATCCTTTAGAGTGGCCATCCCCCAACTTTAAGTTACCGACAGTTCTTTCCAAATTAATTAACTTGAAAATTTGGGATTTTTTTTTTTTTTTTGGTAATAAAGCTTTTGGGTAGACAATTTTTTTTAGAATACCTTATAATCTGTGCAATGCTAGGGAAATGGCTTATTAATATTGTAAAATTGAAGCAAAAAGTTAACAAAGTTATCATCAGGATGTTAAAGCGAGCATTGAAATAAAGAAACCAATATGAAGAAGCGAATACAAGGAAGATCAATTTTTTATGAGGAAAGTCAAAGAAAGATGAATAAATATAATCTTCTGAAATTGTTACAATTACTTTTGTTAATCTATTAATTAGTTAAGTAATCCACTCCAATGAGGTGCTCGCGGTAGATAAATTTTCACATAGAAGATTAATGGATTTGGCTTGCTTCCAAATCCATAAGGACTACTATCAATCAGTGAGGATTGCAAGATTGGAAAAGAATTCACCGACACCGATAAAGACTACGGTTAATCTTGCAATTCTCACCGTTTATTTAAAGCACATGAAATCTTCAATTATTTAATAACGGGAGGCAAGCCAAATCCAGAATAAATATAAACAGGCTTGCAATATGTCCAAAGCAGGTAATGTAAGCACTGGCATGACTAGAATTCTCTTTTGTTTGGTTCCTTAAATTGATGATATGGTCAGATCATTATTGTTACACGACTCTAAGAACTCACTAGTATTGCCCTCTTTCCCTTTTACAAGCCCTTTCTAGGTACAGGGCAGACTGTATATCCAGATTTACAGGACTCCTAGATAAGCAAAAAAAAAAAAAAGATAAGCAACACAAGACCATTACACAGGGGCAGTAGAAAATTTACTCTCGTTTATCTTCTTCAAGATCTTCCCCAAGCCCATAGACAAGGTCTGTCGTACTGGACCCCTTCCTTTCCTTCTTTTCCAGCTTAACCGCAATATCCCCACTAGCCTTCATCCCACTGCTTGTCAAAGATATACCCTCTTCATCAAAGTCGTCTCCGGTCTCCTCTAAGTATGCATATCTACAAGTCCAATACCAAATTAAGAGCAGTGCCAGTATAATTATGTGATCATTTCCTATTTAAAATTAAAACTATAAGAAAAGAAAGGGGAAATGAATAAACAAGAACACTCCGGAAAGTAAGATCCAAAAAAATGATACTAGAGGACTCCCATTTTTCAAGTTTTTTGTCACAAAATTGACAGTTTCTTGAAACTAGATTGTCTTAATGCTCCAAAATGAGGTTAAAATGCCTAGCAGGAAGTTCATTACATTACTATTATAAATTATAACTTATCCATTGAAGTCATGAAACTTGAACAAGAATTGAAACCATCAAGGACTGTCAGGAGAATGTTACTTAATTTTCTGGTTACTCAAAAAAAAAAAAGCCCATCACCACCCAAGAAGCAAGGGCAAGTAGAAGACACCAAAGAATAGTCAAGTGGCCATATCAAAGCAAATACCTAGTTGGGTTACGTGAAGGAGCCCAAAGGACACATATTACCACCAATAGAAAGTATGCAAGTAGAGTCCAGAACACTGGAATGATCCAAGCAATTTGCCACAGCTCACTCAATGGGTCAGTTGCATTGAAGTATAGCTGAGTCAGCACAAGTCAAATGAGATCTAGTCGTCAATATTCATTAAGATTCAATATGCAAATGAAAATACTAAATAATTCACCAAACTTCATCTACTGCTGCACCCTGTGGAATTGCAAACTATTTGGTCAACGGGAGTGTTACCTCAAAGCCAATCCAAGCAATAGAAAGCAGCACAGACACTGCAAGAGAATTGGTAAATTTCCGGTACAGCTCCAGTTTGGCCATATTTCTCCGCATCTGCATCCACAATAAACAGATAGAAGTGCAGAAAAATATTTCACATCATATATTGCACCAAGATAAAGGCATAATTTTCAATGATTTTATGCGGAAAAAGTATCTTGTTGCTAAGTAGTAGCATTAAAAACCATTGTACTTGCATATTCTTAAATTATACTGGCGACAACTGCGTATTTTATTAGGGAGAAGCACAAGCACGTACACATTCATCCGTTAACAACAATACACTTCATTACACAGACACACATATTTACATCACGTGCAGTTGAATAACATAATCTATCAATATCATATGCAACATAAAATAGACTGTGAAGGAATATCATCATTCATACTGAAGCAGCGAAAGCATGGATAGATGAACAGACAAAAGAGAATAATTACCTGAAGTTTCTCTAAAGTTCTTGATAATGATGAGAAAATCCACAGAATAAAGCACGAATCCAGGAAGGCAACAGGTAGGACCAAAAATAACTTTTTTTTTCCAGAAAAATCGTTAATGTTTCCCAAATGTTCAACTAGCTCAAGTGCCTCAGTTGCAACAAAATATATTGCACCAAGACTAAGTACTTTAGAGGTTATACCGCCAAGTGTTGGCTTCACGACACCATAGCCCATTGATACCACCAAAAGAAGAAGGCGAGACAGAGTCTTCTTGACAGAACTAAAAGTTACAGCCCACAAAGTAATGCCCATTGGTCGGCTTCCAGTTAAATTGAAATTAACATATTCAAAATACCAGACAGCCATTTCACACATGCCTAGAGCAATTACAGCTGTAATATGGTAATGCAACTGTATAATATCCTTCCAGAACTGAACAAACCTTAGAAACCAGATTAGGCCAAGTGCAATATAAGCTAAAGACATGAAACCACAGAATGTCATCAAAGGAGTCATCTTGCCAGGTAAATAACCATTTGGGTTCCTCCACACAGTCCTTCCATTGATTAATGTACCCTTGAGTAGTGGATTACAAAACATAAAATAAAGGTAGTACATTCCGGTACTGTTTATTTCAACATGAAAATCCATTTTAGCTTCTGTATCATTTCCCTTAAAGAAGGTTTGAATACGTTTAGGCCACTCAGGATTATCCGGGTTCTTTTGTATAATAACCTCTCCCAGCTTGCAGGCTTCAGTTTTCGCAAGAATAGGGTCGCAGCATATTGCACTGGACTTTAGGAAAGATCCTCCGATTTTTTCCCTATCTTTTACCTCAAGTATGATGGCTTCCACCAACCCAGTGTTCTGCTGCATCGCATTTTGGGCGCTAGCAGACTCTTTTGGCCTCACAAAAATGATAGTTTCAGACCTGAGATTCCGTAGCCAGAGTGAGAATCCTCAATAAATAGATACCCAAGCAGTCCTCGATAAATGACCACCAAGTGCATTATAAGTTTGAGCACATATACGAGGATGTCAAAATCAGGAACCCATTATTTGACTAGTTAAAAGTAATCAAATTCCGCAGAGATCAGATTCTATGAAATCTATGATCATTATAGGTTCTAAACCACAATCAGATACATAAAAAATTCTTCTGGGTGAGAAAAATTTAACAATATCGAAGATGATATGCTGTAATGCTGCAATGAGTAACATAGCAGCCATAATGCTGATTAAAGCTATATAAAAAAATCAACCAAAAAAAAAAAAAAAAACAAAAACAAAAAAAGAGCGAGAAATTCATTTTCCATAGAGAAAAATAAAGTCGCTTGATCGCATAATCTATTAAGATTATCAACTAATAGTTCGCGCCACAGAAGTTAACTATCAAAATTGGCAAAAAGAAGAAGAAGAAAAACCCTAAAAAACAAAGCAGAGAAGTAAGCGGAAACATAGAAAAGCAGAAATTGATGGAATTTTGGGTAAATTACGAGAAGAAAGAGAGAAAAAATTAGACCTGATGAAGGACTTGCCCTTGAGGGGCTTGTTGTCTTGGGAAGAGGATGAGGAGGAATTGTGAACCTTAGACGCGTAAAGGCCCTCACTGCCGCCATGGAAGAAGAAGGCGTTTGACTGAGGAGTAAACGGTTCGTATCTGTACTCGTGGATTGAAGCACTCACTCGGAATACGAGGAGCGAGTTGCACATGCATATTAGCCCTATCAAAAGCCCTAGCGCCATGCCCTTTCTCTGCGTCTCTCAGCGGATGGTGAAGGAAGGGACGAGAGATCAACTTTGACGAAGAAGCCCAGTTAGGATGATGAAAGTTACGTGGCAGGTTGGTACTATTAGTTTTCACCTGGGCTTGCAATTTAATCCGCAAACCCGGCACCAAATTTTAAGGTTAAGATTTAGGTTAAATAAGTTTGGATCATGACTAATTAATAAATGTGTCATTTCGAATTTGATATAAACGGATTTACGGGTCGACACGTTTATACAAATTATTTATTTTTTAATTTTAATTTTAATTTTTTAAAATAAATTTTAAGTTTAACTTAATTTAAGATTGACAATTTAACTTACGATTTATGAACACGATATGTAGTTTTAGGTTAGGATTTAAGTTAAACAGGTTTGTATCATGTTAATGACCCATTTAATAAATATGTTGTATTTGGGTTGGCATACAAAGAGGTTGGCGGGTTAATTGGATTGACACGAACCTGACATAGTGACACGTGAACCAGTTTTGCCCACCCTTGTTTTCACTGCTTTAAAACGGTGGCGTTTCCTTGACGGGCTGGCTAGTCTTACACGTCAAGCAGAGTCGCAGACCATCATGCTGTGGGTGTGCAGCCTGGGTGGGCTAGGGTGGCTGGGTCCACTTGGGCCATCAAAGTAGAGGAGCTCCAAAGAAACCAGGGATTCTAGTATAAATGTTATACAAAAGTAATCAGTTTTGCTTGAAAAAAAAAAAAAAAAAAATTACTTTTTGTTTTTTATAAGTACATTGAAAAAATAAAAATTACAAGAAACAAACATAAGAATGGGGATCTTTACCACTGCCAAGTAGAATACACAGGAGAGGCCGAGAGGGGGGAATTTTAAAGTTGATGCATCTTATGTTATATATGATTTCACATCATTTTTTTTAAAAAAAGAAAAAGTGTTAATATTGACTTCATGTACCCTGTTAGATGCATCAATTTTAAATCATAACCATTAACTAAGTACTATTTAGTTCATTTGAAATTATTAAGGATATAAATTATGTGTGATAAATGTTGATTTGTATTTTCTAAATTAAGAGATTTAAATGATATTTATTAACCTTAATTTAAGAAATATATTTGTATTTAAAATATTTTCAAATTACATGTAAAACTTTATAAATAGAGGTGTGTACTTAAATTATATATCAATGAAAGATGTAGCTTATAAGACTTTAACAAAAATAAAGAGTATCTCATGTTGTAAATCATTGTCCTCACAAAAGGGGGAGGTGAGTTACCCCCCACCCCCCGCCCTCCCCCCTCTTCTCTTTGTGAGGCACTGAGCAAAGACCAGAGAGGAGGGTATGGAGATCGACTCCTAAACCTTTCACGAGCGGTGGCGCGTAAGGAGAGGATCTAACCCTTCCTCCTACGTAGGGTGAATGATAAGCCCCGTGTCTCCACACAAAAGGCACAAAAGGGATGGTCTCCAATCTCCTTTGCAGAGGTGGACATATGAGAGATGGAGGAAGGGCAGCCTCCCATCTGGTGGAGGCTAGTCTCCTTTTGTGTTTTATTTTTAAATTCTTTGACAAATAACAAGGCATGTCTCTACACTTAAAAAAATATATATAATAAGAAAAAGAAAAAGTATATGCTTTCAAATTGCTCCTATTATTTGTACAAAGCAACAGAAGAAATGAGAAGCTTTTTTGAAAAGTGTTTTACAGCTTGTTTTGAAAAGCCTATTAATGGTAGGTTACATTTGAAAATTAGTTTTTCAAAACTTGGCCAAACAAACCATTACTTCAATCTTTATTCAAAGTTGTGGCTTTGTTTAGCAAAGCTTTTTCCTTAAACTTTGTAGTTGACGTAGATTGATGTGAAAAAATAATAATAATAATAATAAAAAAAAGAATGTTTAATATTAAAAAATGAAAAAATGATATAGAAAAGTGAAGAGGTTTTTTTGTAGTGATTTTTTTTTTTAATAATAATGAAAAGTGAATTATGTGATATAAAAAGTGAAAAAAGTTAGGGAAAATTACCTTTGGCCCCTATGAACTACAACGCTTTGGCACTTTTCCCCCCATAAACTGCCGACTGTACTATTTTGCCCCCATAAACTATCATTTTGTGCTCAAAACCTCTTTCCGTCAGTCAAAGCCGTTAACTCAGACAGTCAACTTGTCACTTTGGGGTTGTTTGTTAAACCCCACCACACTGTTCATTATCCCACCTCACTATTCACTTCATTTTTTCTAAAAAAAACATTATTACTTTTATATCACATAATTTATTTTTTTATTACTATTCAAATAAAAAAATCACTACAAAACAAAATTTTTTACACAACGCATTGTCACTTTAACCGCATAAGTTAACGGCTTTGACTGACATAAGGGAGTTTTTGACACAAAATGGTAGTTTATGGGGGCAAAGTATTACAATTGGCAGTTCATAGGGAGAAAGTGCTAAGGAGTGTTGTAGTTCATGGGAGCAAAATGTAGTTTCTCCAAAAAAGTTATAATGTTTTGATGATTTTTTAAAAAAATGGTGATTAGCAATAACGAAGGAAAATGAAAGGTTTTGCCAAACAAAGCCGTACATAATCTTCTAGCACTCCGGCAGCCAGCCCCAAAAGCAGTCAAGTTGAAATTTTGCTCTAAAAGGATGCCAATTAAAATAGTATATTAGGCAACAGCAATTTTGATAACCAATTTAAACCCGTTAGATAAGCAATTTGATAAGGTTATTTATTTCTTATAAATAATGATGAGATAATGTCATGACTCACTTTACATGAAACTAATATGTTAGTGGCCGGGCATCTTCCTTTTTCTACACACATTTCTTTAGTCCGATCGACGTCAATGCTCAATAGCTACAGAACCCAACCTACATATATATATATATATAATAACAATAATAATAATAATAATAATACCACCGATATATCAAGTATCTTCCCAACTCCAAGTGGGAAGTACGGGCATGAATCCAGGGAGATAGGCCCGCAGAAGATAACTCTTTGCTTATTTATCTTAATTATCTAGTTATTTTCAACCAAAAATTAGGCAATACCTTCAATTTGTCAGTGTGCATGCAATCTTACGCGACATTAGATAATGGCCAAAGCTTAATAGCAAATAAGGAATTCAAGATCACAATTAATTAGGTCGTATCCCTTCATTATACGACATCCGATCAAGAGTATGCCCTTGCTAGAGGATATAGATTAGACGCTACACTCCGACAGGGCATTGCCCTATCACCCGATGTTGAGTGTCTCTGAATCATTTGTCATTCATATAAAGAAAGGCATGCAATCCACACAGATACCATATATATATATATATATATATATATATATCCCATCATCATTCTTGGGTTACACTCATCAGGCATTGGTGATTTGGAATTGTTGATCATGGGATCAACTGCATAAAAATAATTGTATTGCCAACTAATTCTTCATTAACAACCCCACTCTATCGGCCACTTCCTCTCTCTTATCTCTACAGAATTTCCCACGTCACGCCGAGATGCTACCGCTACGTGGCATCTCAATATAAGAAATCATGCATGAAATCAACTTCTGAAAAAACGGCTTTGCAACCCATTAAGAAACGTGATTCCCGATAATTTTTTTTTTTTTTTACACAATGGTTCCCGTGAATTGGTAATTTATAGTTGGCCAATTAAACACTTAGGCACCACTCCCAACTTTGGCCTAATCTACATTATATTTAAGCATTACAAATTTTTTTGATATGACTCGCAAATTCAATATAAATTTAACATAAAATTAGTAAATTATGTTTATAGTGTATGATCCATTTAATTAAATGGGTTAAGTTAAGATTGACCATATATAATCTTATATTCATAGTTTGATATAATCTGAATCTGACATACGAATACGAATTGTGATCGCCTAATTATAAATTATATATAAGTATTAATTATCTTATTAAGTACTTGGCTTAAATGAAGCCAAGTAGATTCTTTGGGGATCACTATATTCTGTGGTGTGGTGCAAAATAAAATTGTTATTGTTGCGTAATGGGAAGGCAAGGCACGATATATTGAATAATAATGTTCCAATAGCTTTGAGTGGACAGTTTTAGGCATGCATGTTGCGTAGTGTAATGTCCACTCTGTGATTTCCACAAAAGAAACCACCCATTACAAAAGATGGAAAATGCAAGACCTCGTCAGCTAAACTTTTACAGAAGAAGAAATCATCATCACTTCTTGCTCGTTTGGAAGGGTATTTTTATCTTTTCACTTTTTGATGAGACAAAAATACTCATACATTATAACTAACTGGATATTATTGAATTTATTTGAAGTGGAGAGGATCCTAATTCCGAAATTCCTGCCTAGCTATGCCTTGATAAATAGGCTCCTTTGGCTACCAAACCATGTCTCTCTTGAAATTAAGATGGTAGCGGTGGCTTATTTGGACACCATCTTGGTCCCCCTCAGCCTCTTCCTCACCTTGGGCTACCATGCCTATCTATGGCATATCTTCAAGAACAAGCCCTGTAATACCACCATTGGAATCAACGCATTGAGGAGGACAGCATGGTTTCAAGACATCAAACAGGTAGATGACTAGAGATCGAGAATCACGTTTTTTGTTTGTTTTAATGATATGATTTGCTAATTATATATTATGTAGGGTGGTGACAAGAAGGGTATGCTGGCAGTCCAGAGCTTGAGAAACACTCTAATGGCGACCATACTCACAGCTTCAATAGCCATTCTTGTAAACGTGGCACTTGCAGCTCTATCAAACAACGCATACAGTGCAGAACACCTCTTAAACAACCCCATTTTCGGGTTGCAGTCAGGCAGGATCTTGGCTCTCAAATTTGGCTCGGCGTCGCTGCTTCTGCTGCTTAGCTTCCTATGCAGCTCTATGTCCGTTGGATTCCTGATCGACGCCAATTTCTTGATAAACGCTTGTGGTGATTTCTCATCACCTCCTGATCACACACATGCCGTATTCGAGCGAGGCTTCACGTTGGCTCTAATTGGTAACAGAGTGCTCTGCATTACCTTCCCTTTGCTGCTATGGATGCTTGGTCCTGTGCTTGTGGCTTTGTCCTCTGTGGGATTAGTTTGGGCGCTTTATGAGCTTGATTTTTCTGGGAAATTGATCAGTGGCGATAAGCAAATTAGTCGCAGTGGACATAGTTTGTATGCATGATTTATTATATATCCATCTAAATTCTAAATATGATGCAGAGATGAAGAACTTATCGATGAACTTGCAGATTGAAAGGGAAAGAGATGATAGAATGGATTAATTACTCCATTGCTTCTCACTCTCTTGTTTTTTTTGTCAATTTACTTATAAATCAAACTTTTTAACTCCTTAAAGTTTTTGAGATTTTCATTTCACTCATTCCATCCAAAATCATTAGCAATTTTAGACGATTTTTGACTAGACAAGTATATAAAAAACATTTATAAAACTCAAAGAGTTAGTTAAAAGTTCAATTTAAAAATCCTGAAAATAAATTGAAAAAGTAGGATTATTCAGCAAGTAAATTTATATATATATATATATATATATATATATATAATGCTACTCTTCACTCATTTTACATTGGTTGATGTGACGTGTTTTAAGTGACTTTTAAATAAAAAAAAAAGACACTTAAAACAAAATGAAATCCTACAATATTTCATAATTAAGGTTTAATATTGTTGCACTTGCATGTAGCAGTATATATAATCTCAAATAATAAATATGTAGGCATGATATTTAAAAAATTAGATGACGTGGCATCATGTACAATATTAAATATTAACCATAAAATGACTTTGCTCTATTTCACTAGAAATCAAACCCAAGCCCGGCCCTAACACTCAGGTTCGACAAAGTAATCTTTCGGGTCAAGCTCAGCCCAGCCCATATAACAAAACATCGAACCTGATTGGACGTTGATTGTGCGAGACTATGTGGTCACGTCCACACTTAATATAAACTCAGTAAATGCGAATTTTTCAGTCCCTTCTCGCTTATATCTTAGCCTTCGCTTCCTCTAGCTCCCAGCCTTCCACCTCTCTTTCGCAGCCGCGCAGTACTCTCTTCGAGTCTCCCCAGTTTCTTCGTATCTGGTAAGTTCTCCTTCACGTTTACACTTCTGTCGTTGCGTTTGGTTTGCGAGAAAGTTGAGTTCTTGATGCTTTGCTTTTGGTTACGGTCTTTTGTTTACCCAAAAAGAAAAAAACGAAAATTGGAAAGTTGTACTCAGCTGGAAGGAGATATTATGGTTGTTTTAGACATACCCAGATCGCAAAACGTTGAATTTTAGATCCCATGATGTGGGGTTTTGCTCTCTTGCATTTTTTCAAAAACCAAACGGGAGTAGCTGTTGTGCCTTTTGGTTTTGGTGTCGTGTGACCCCTGATTGGTTGGGGAGGAAACAAGGAAAAATGCTTTACTGGGTATTGAAGGGTTTTGGTTATTCATGTCTTCTCTCATGATTTTTCGGTAGCCAAACGGAGCAGAAAGTGATTTGTTTATCTTTTATTTTTGTTATGTCTTATGTTGTATTATGCTCGATAATGAATTTTATATATTACGCCAGACAATTGTAAGGTTCAGTTGATTTTGGTTGTTGGCGATGGATCTAACTCCTAAGATCCTCGATTTTTTTCTTATCATTTCCTACATGCAACGGGCAAACAAGCAGAGATTTTTATTGTACTTTAAATACTGTGTCTTACTAAAAATGTTAACTGTGAAAAGAAAGAAGTGCTTTGTGTCTAATGAGTTGGTCTGTTTGAATTATTAGATACTAGAAATTTGCAATCAATGATAGCCTTGTAGCTATTTTACTTCAATTATAATTCAAACTCTTTCATATCATCGTCTCTCCTTCTATTTACCTTTCTGCAACGTCTACATCTTCTTACTTTTGCTGAACACTGTACCGCACACCTTACTACACACACTCACACCTCCGGTCTGCAATCCCTAAATCTTCTGCACACACTCACGCCTACTCACACATCTCTGCCTTTTTTTCTTTTTTTCTTTTTTGTACATTGGGTAATAATGTGATAGATAGATCTGCAGTGTGAATCACGGAATAACGTGCACAATGGACGCCTCTGAGGACATTCTCCGGAAAGCCATGGCCGAGAAGCAATCAGCCTTGGAAGCCCAAGGCAACGCCGTCCGGATGATGAAAACCACTGGTGCTACCAAGCAGGAGATCGACGCCGCGGTCGAAGCTCTGAATGGGTTGAAGCTCGAGAAGGCTTCAATTGAGAGGCAGCTCCAAGCTGCCATCAGTGGCAGCGAGGGCTCGCTCAATAGGGAAGCTTTCCGTCAAGCGGTGGTGAACACTCTGGAACGGCGTTTGTTCTATATTCCGTCGTTCAAAATCTATCGTGGAGTTGCTGGGCTTTATGATTATGGCCCGCCGGGCTGTGCTGTAAAGTCTAATGTCCTTGCTTTCTGGCGCCAGGTAAGCTCAAGGTTCTCTCTCTAATACATATCAATTACACTCCATAATTGGACCAAAACATTGCGTTTATTTATTAGGAATTAGATCCAAGCATAACTTAAAAGACAAAATTATCTCATGCATTTTGTGTGTTTTTCAGCATTTTGTGCTTGAGGAGAACATGCTGGAAGTGGACTGTCCTTGCGTCACGCCGGAGGTAGTTTTAAAGGCATCCGGTCATGTTGAAAAATTCACAGACCTTATGGTTAAGGACGAGAAAACTGGGACATGTTACCGTGCAGACCACTTGCTAAAGGACTTTTGCAACGAAAAGCTGCAGAAAGACCTCAGCATAACTCCAGAGAAGGCAGCAGAGCTAAAACGGGTACTAGCGGTATTGGATGATCTCTCGGCAGAAGAGCTGGGTTCAAAGATCAAGGAGTATGACATTACGGCTCCTGACACAAAGAATCCGCTCTCTGATCCTTACCCGTTCAACTTAATGTTTCAAACCTCAATAGGCCCATCTGGCGTGAGCCCTGGGTGAGTATTGGATAGGCTTGAATTTGTGTGCAGCACTATGTGTGCTTACCCTTGGTTACTAGAATTGTTAATTATCTTATTGTTTGCAGGTATATGCGTCCTGAAACTGCACAAGGCATATTTGTTAATTTTAAGGACTTGTACTATTACAATGGGAACAAGCTACCCTTTGCTGCAGCTCAAATTGGTCAGGCTTTCAGAAATGAGGTAAATTCTCTCTTTAGAAGTGCAAAGTTGCGTGTGTGCGTGGGCGCCTTTGTGTGGGGTTGTGATGATATTTCTTTATGGAAATGGCTATATTGTTTGGGACTAGAATTTTTTCCAACTCCTGTTGCCTTGTGCTGAGAGAACTAATCTGAAAGTGCTTTATCGCATGGGCAGATATCTCCGCGCCAAGGCCTTTTGAGAGTCCGTGAGTTCACACTAGCAGAGATTGAGCACTTTGTTGATCCTGAAAACAAGGCCCACCCGAAATTCTCCGAAGTTGCCAACTTGGAGTTTCTGATGTTCCCAAGAGAAGAACAAATGTCTGGCCATTCTGCAAAGAGAATTCCACTGGGTGAAGCAGTTTCAAGGGTTGGTTTGAAAAATATCTGCTTTTACCTTTTGTGTTCAGTTTTTTGCTTCTCATTTATCTGCTTGCTCGATTGCTTTCTTTTTGTGACAATGCTATGGTTAAGTGTCTTATAGGGGATTGTCAACAATGAAACTCTTGGGTACTTCATTGGGAGAGTATATTTGTTCTTAACTCGCCTCGGTATAGACAAAAACCGTTTACGGTTCCGACAGCATCTTGCCAATGAAATGGCCCACTATGCTGCTGACTGTTGGGATGCTGAGATTGAGTGTTCGTATGGGTGGATTGAATGCGTTGGTATCGCAGATAGGTCTGCGTATGACTTGCGTGCTCACTCGGTAAGAATTTGATTGATCTTATTCCATAATGATGAGATGGCATGATTCTTAAAAATGAAATGGATCATTTAATTTCATTTAGCCGCATTGTTGTTCCGAAAGCTCGCAATTGTGGTCTGAACCCCCTCCATACTTATCATAATCAGTAAGATGATGCTTTTGTTGTCTTGTTGCTTACATATTATCTGCTATAGTATCAAGACTTAGAACAAGTGCTACAAAAAGAAAATGTTAAGCATATATCTGCATTACTATCTGGAAATAATACTATTACATGCTTATGGAGTATTGTTTAATTGATCCGTGACAGGAGAAAAGTGGTGTCCCTCTTGTGGCTCAGGAAAAATTCCCAGAACCCAGAGAAGTGGAGGTAGTGCTTCTGTTTATTAACCATACACATCATTGACATAATTAGTACTATAGAAATGAGTGCATGACTTATCTGACAAGACAACAACAAGCTCTTTAATCCACCTGCTTGAGATTAGCTAACATTAATTGAGTGATGGTGTATAATTTCAGAAACTAGTTATCAATCCAGTGAAAAAAGATCTGGGCCTTGCATTCAAAGGGAACCAGAGGATGGTGGTTGAAGCTTTGGAGGTAAACAATTTAATGGCCCTTCTTTGGTCCTCAATGCCACGATTGCTTGAAGATCCTCTGCCTGCATTCTTTTGATATATTACTTGTTTTTTTGCATTAGGCAATGAAAGAAAAAGAAGCTTTGGAAATGAAGTACAATTTGGAATCCAAGGGAGAGATGGAGTTCTATGTGTGTACTCTTGAAAAAGAAGTAACCATTAAGAAGAACATGGTCACAATTTCAAGAGAGATAAAGAAAGAACACCAGAGAGTTTTCACACCATCTGTAATCGAGCCTTCTTTTGGCATTGGAAGGATAATCTTTTGCCTCTTTGAACATTCTTTCTACTTGAGGCCAAGTAAAGCCGGGGATGAACAGCTAAATGTGTTCCGTTTCCCCCCTCTTGTAGCACCTATAAAATGCACGGTTTTCCCACTTGTTCAGAATCAAAAGTATGAGGAGGTGTCAAAAGTGATTTCTCAATCATTGACTTCAGCTGGAATCTCACATAAGATAGACATTACAGGTATTTCATCTTCCATTGGTTTGCTTTGGCTTGATTGGGTCATTGGGTAAAAGTGTGAAGATGGACATTGGTATAGGCATGTCGTCTCACCTGCTTGCTTGATTGCATAGGGTTATATGTAAGTTGTAATTTCTCAATTCTTCATCTATTTCTGTGATCTCTGGTCCCTTCCAATTTTACGAAGTATTAAACTAGTGAGTTATGTACTTTCACCAAAGTTAGTTGTTAGGTACAATTGCCCAGAATAAAAAAAAAAGGGGGTCGTTAGTTACAATTACCCTGTCGTTAGAAGTCCCTTAATGATTATTTTCATCTAGGCATTCTGTGTGTAAGGCAACATGAGAAGCACTTTGGGAGGCATCGCAATTCCCCTTGAGGTTAAAAAGTCCATGTGATATGCGTAGCATTGGAAATCATTTATTTGTTTACTTTTACATTGAATTCCGTGTACTACTAAATCAGCCTATTCAAACTCTGCTTTGGATTTAATAGTTAGGCTCCACTTCCATCTTTATCATTTGGGTGATGACTCCACTTCCAATTACAATAGAATTGAAAGGTTGATTGTTTGCCTCTAAATTATGAGATAGAAAATGCTGCCCAATGCATGTGTATATATGGACTTTGTACTGATTGTCTGTATGTTCAAATGATATTTTACAGGGACCTCAATTGGTAAACGATATGCAAGAACCGATGAACTTGGTGTACCCTTTGCAATCACTGTTGATTCAACATCCTCAGCGACAATCCGGGAGAGGGACAGCAAAGATCAAATTCGTGTTAATGTGGAAGAGGCAGCAACAGTTGTTAAGGATGTAACCGACGGAAGGAGGACGTGGGAGGATGTGTGGTCTACTTTTCCCCATCATTCCTCTGGATCTGCAGATGAGTGAAGTTTGAGCGGGAACAACCATTGAAGTGATTGCCTAATTTTAAATTATTCAGCCAGACACTTACTCTATACTCACTCCTGGAATATACCTTTTTGCATTGTGATAAGCAATTATAAGATTATGGAAACTATAGGAATCTGCAAATGTGCTTTGTCAAGTCTGGTGGAAAGCAGGCTATCGTGCAATGAGTGCCACCATTCCTTGCTTTGTCACTTGACGGTTAACTGATGTTTGGCATTTTTGAGGTGTATTGGACCACCGGTCTGAATCGGTATTGAAAGATGGTTGAGAGAATGATGTGTAGCATATTTCTTATTTGAATATTCCTAAGATAAACACACAATCCAACACAAAATAACTACGATAACTTAGAAACCTTGGCCTGTCTTATCTTATTCACTTGGCAAAACTCAATACTAACGACCAAGAGATCACATAAAGGCAAACATAACACATCCTTCTCCTATTTTCTCTAATGACTTTAAAAAATGAATAGCTTTTACTATGAATGAGAGAAGGTGAAATAGAATAGCCTTGGTGTGGAGTATATGATAAGGATCTAAATACTTGAAATAGCCATTCCTATTGTGCAAGGGAAAATGACTATTTCAAGGCTATATATTTCATTCAACATTCTTCCATTTCCAATAAAAACTACTCATTTAAAACGTAAGCTTAAGCTTTATCCTTTATCTCTTAGCTCTGGAATTTGGATTGGGCTTCCCAATCCTTCTACTCCTATCAACCTTCATATTGTCTCTTATGTAAACCTAATTCTTATTTCTTATATACCTGGCTCCTGTCCTACGCATGCAGGTGCTGATACTAAGATGCATTAACAACATTAATGACTTGCGTAAGGTATATGGATACAATGTAAAAGCACCTTTCTCATTAGGGACAGTGACAGCTAGCAAAACTTACATAGTAAGGGTCTCCAATAATACATCTTTGTAAGTATTAACAACAAAATATACATTCTCATATAGATAATTCACTGGAAATTCTGGAACATGAATAATGCAGTCACTAGAGTTTTTATCAGGAGTTCTAAAGGCACAACTACCTATCTATTCACTGTATTTGATTTTGGGGCTGTGAAAAGAAATCTTTTGCACTACGTGCTACCTCTGCTTCAACTACTGCTTCCAAAACAATATCTGCTCCTGTTGCACTTCCTGCCACCACATCCACAGGGTTAGTCATTGGAGTATTGAGTATTTGACATGCATAAACAGAAACTTCTTGCAAACTCTCTTGAGAAAATGCCAGAACTGTTTATATATAGAAATTCTTAAACATGCAGAGACTAACATGCTAAATGTTAAAGCGTTTCAAGGAAAAGATTCATGAATTTTCTAGACGTGTTATTTTGACTAAAACTAACAACAACAACAATAATAATAATCCAAAGTGGAAAAGAAAATAAAGATATCGTTGAAGGTAAAAAGCCTATAATGCACAGATAATGGACTCATGCTGTCGTGCATGTATTAATATAGACATATGTCTGCCAATAAAATCAATGCACGCTATGATCTTACATAAGATAGATGCTAAAGACAATCCTTTATGCAGGTCATCTTTGGAGCATATGTTACCAGGATTTCTTTAACTGATGATAGTCTACCCCAAAAATGCAAAAGCACAAATGTCCAATATTTTACAAAATACACATGCCAACTTACTCAGTTAGATTACAATTGTATGTAGAAATGATAATGTGTCTGAAGAAAATGTAATAGAAAAACCTAACCACTGCATCAATTGACACAGAGAAAGAAAGAAATTTTCTTTTTGATAAATAAAAAGGAAACAAAATGGTGAAAACTTTTGTCACATATGGAACTATATTTAAAACCATAGTATATGTGCACACTGACAAACGGTTTTGTATAAACTATATGGATGAGAAGTGTTAAAAGCCAGAGAATTGTCTTCCATATTTATCGCCAGGATCGCATTACATTTCTTAGCACACATCACCTACTCACTGTACTCTATAAATACGCCTCAATGTAACACTATTTCATTTGAGTCAATATAATAAGAACTTAGCCTATTGAGCATTATAATGGTGGATGTAGACCTTTAAGGTTGAATCACCTCAAATCCTTCTCTTTCTTCTCTTCTCAAATTATGTTTCCACTTTCTCTCATATTTTATTTTACTTAACATTTTAACAAAATGAAAACTGAAAGTCATAAGCTTAACACATGAAGGAACCTCTCTTTAGGCCACTAATCAAATATTTCAACTACTAATCAGTTAACCAAGACTATTGGTTAAATTTTTGTTGATAAGTAATCAAAATATCATTAAAAGCGTAAGGCACCCCCAAGTACACAGACTATTGGTTAAATTGATAACAAAAAGATACAAGATATACACATAATGAGATGCATTTTCCTAAGTAATTTGCAAATTGTCCATATATTGAATTATGAAAATGGGAGTCAAAGAACTAAGTATACTTGCTACATAATGGGGAAAAAGAAAAAAGAAAAATCATTTATACGAATTTCTTGCCCGCCAATTCAAACCAGATAACCTTTAAGAATATGTGCCAGATTGAAGGTTTTCCAATTACAATCCTTATTCCTCTTTGTTACAGCCATCAAGCTTAAGCCTTCACCAACAAATTTTTGGACTCTTCCAAATGTTTTAATTTTCTATATTTAATTATTATGTTTTTTAGGAAAAGAACACAGGATGGATGAGGAGCTGCAAATAATGCTGATTTAGATTTAAAAAATTGAAGACATGAAGCTCTTTAATTATCCTTAATAACTAAACCAGTGCACTGATTCCTAGAAAAGTCAACACAAAGATCTTGGCCTATTTAAGATCTTGGCCTATTTCTTCATTCATGAAACTCAAATTTTAAAGCGCCGCCATTAGCAAAAATAACTGGCACAGGACAACAGATTGAGGATCTCAGGAGGCACAGGACAGCAGGTTGAAGATGTTCACTGAATAAAAGGAAAGCCGCTGCTAAAAAACATTAGCTAGAAAAAGACAAGTGTTTTAGGGCTTGTTTGGGAAGGGAATTCTTCACTCCAGACTGCTTTGTACAGTGCTTGGATTGGGACAAAGAACTAATGGCAGAACTGACATAAATTTTTTTAAAAATAAATAAGTAAAAGTGAAAGATACAGATGAACAAGAATAACTACTAATAAATAAGGAAAACTATTACTCTTTCTTTCTGGTAGCATCCCCGTGCTTTCAGCTGAAACTGGGAGGATGGTGAAGAGACTAGCTTCATCATTAAGGTTCTCTTTTTCTGTACAGCTCTCCAATGAAACAGTCTTTATGGCTTCAGATTCAACCAATCTGGCATAAGCAGTTGCTTGGCTATGCAAATCAACTGAACCTAAGGTTTTGGAACTAAAATCCTGAGAAACATAATAAAAAGGAATTAAGATCATCCAAAATAAATAAGAAATAAAATTGACAGAGTTCAAAAACCTTCATCACAGCATTTGTTGGCTTCTGCTCTTCTTCACACTTCTCAGTCGGGCTGTTGCCTGCCCTAGCCAAAATACACACACATATATATAAAACAAGTTAATAGAGGGGAGTAAAACTCACAAAGGTAGTGGAATAACTTAAAAGCTTTGGAGGCTGAGAATACCAGAATTTGTGTTAGGAGCAGGATTTTCAGGATTGTCCATCAGCCTTCGAGTCAAAGGACCAGGATTAATGAGAGAGATACTTCGAATTTCATGACGAATAGCCTCTAGTTGTGCCATTGTGTCTTGAAGTTCTTTGTGAACCTAAAAGTTAGTACAAAAAACACAATTTAAATTGAAAAACCCTCTGTAGTTCTTGTTGCTATAAGATTACCAAACTATCTATTGTCTTAACCAGGCATATGTTTTTGCTACCACCATCAAATAAAAGATACTAATTATATCTTTTGGATAAATCTACAAAAGAGGCTCTTTCTTGTCTTCTCTTGTCTTCATTTGGGTATTAATGTGTGCTCTTTACTTTACTATGCTAAAGAAAAATAATATCCACCTATTCAAAAATAAGTTTACAGTGCATTGATACCCTCAACTTGGGCACATTCCATAGGGCGCTGCATGAACATATGTGCCACATCATACACATTAAATGTCTTACTTGGGGGCACAGAACACTGGTTTAGTAACCAAAAAGGAAAGTCAGCTCAGGGGCTAATTCCATGAGAAGAATGCCATTACTGTAGCAGCCCAAGGAACATGCTAGCCACATCTATGCTATCACTCCAAAAGGATTAGTCAAGTTGCAATTAGAGCTCCCTAAAATTACTTATAAAGTTCAATCTCACCTATTAAGGAATCCATGTGAGACTTAGTACTAATGAGCACCTTTATAATCCCCCTAACTCAACGTTGAGTCATTGACTATTCATCTTCCTAATGTGGGACTAACTTTATGGGATGTTACAGTTACAACAATGGCAAACATGCCTAATGAGGCTACCAATAGCAAGGACGATGCCTAGACAAAGCTAAAAAAGGCCCTGAGCCCTAGGGACAAAGATGAAACAAGATTTGGGGCATGTATCTCAACAAGAGGACAATGATGTGGATACATGTCCGTATCATATCTGCTACCTTATGTACATGTGTCGTACGGCCTCGCCTATAATTACCGTTCACTATATTAGCAAACGATCTTCTCCTTAGGACTCCTCCTCACACTAACAAAGGAGTTGTCTTCTCTCTCTCTCTCTCTCTTGCTTCCTATCTCATCATCCTTGGACACCATTAGGCATACAAGAAGGGGATAGTGAATATGATACTTTAAACCAAGCATATAGTACAACTGGATACCAGAAGAAAATGGTAATTCCATCTTTCTCTTCAATAGCATTACAGAGCATATATGCAATCCCTAAATCAGATCAAACGTACCACAAGATAGAAAGTAATAAAGAACCTTCAATGTTATGATATCTTAAAGACAATCCTCCTCATAACATAAAACCTCATTTTGTATTCCGTTGAAAAAAAAAAAAAAAACACACGCTTCACGCAATGAAGAATACACAATTCAACATTGTCATCTACATGGGGCATCCAAACAGGTAAAAACAAAAAAAACAAAACTAGCTAAAACCCATCAAACTGAAAGGCGAGTTCAGACTAAAATACATTTAACCTCATTGCAGCATTTTACTTCCTGCCACAACTACTCATCCTCATTCTCAAAAGACGAAAGTGACAATTTTGCTTATTCCCTTTTCACCATATCTTAGCTCAAAGAACAAAGCTTTCTCATCAATATAGTTAGTTATCTTTATTCTTAGAAACAAGATGAGGAATTAAAAGAAATCACCTGTCGAGCTTGAGACTGCTGCATAACATTCTCGAATTGCCCACGAGCTAATTGAACGTACCCGATTGCTCGACCCGCTAACCTTCCCGCAGTTCTAGCAATAATTGGAAGATCCTTTGGGCCTATAGCCCCCAAAAACCAAAGCCCATTTCAATTTTTTTGTTTCCAATAGCTCTCTCGTAAAGCCAAGACCCCATCACCGAACCCCCACAACTTGGATAAACCCAAAAAAAGCATTGAGGAAATCGAAACGGGAAAAATGGAACACTCGAACAAAATTTTGAACTAAAACTCACTAAAACCAAAATGCAGCACACCCACAAACAGAAAGATAGAAAGACTACCGACGAGAGCAGCGGTGGCACCGATCAAGAGGAAGAGCTCTCCGTAGGAAATACCAAACATAGTGGGCCTCGTGAGAAATAGTCTCCTATCTCCAGCGCTCTCATAAAGTTAGTCACTGCAAAAGCCGGAGAGAAACAAACCGTGGGATATTCGTGAATATATCCAGCACTCCCATATTTGTTTACTTCTACATTGAATTCCGTGTACTACTGAATCAAAAGTATGTTTCAATTTATTCGATAGAAGACGGTCCACCAGTCCGAATCATCGGTTTAAGAATTTGATAGTCAGTTTATTGTCAAATCTTGAGTTTAATTAGGGTTTTACTATTTCCATTAGATATGTGAGAATTGCATCCTGTATAGAAACTTTCGATGATGAATGTGCTTTGGATGGTTGGCTATTGCTGTAATGGTGTAAAAAATTATCGAACTCTAAGCTGGTGGGAGATAGAGATCTTTTTTATTCGTGTTAGGTTTGCCCATTATAATTGAGCCATACCCCAATGGTCCTTTCCCACAGGCCCAATTGGCCATTCATGGTGTCTTAAGTTTATGACCTCTTATTGATAGGGCATAGTCTTATTATTGGATTGAAATTCTCTACAATCTTCTCCCAATGGGCAAGAGATTAAAAAAAATTGTCACTATCTCCCAATGGAATTTATTTATCTGAACAGGTACGTAAGCTGCTTAAGCACCTATTCGAGCAAGTGAGCTTCTTGGTCAGGAAAAAACGCTTTATTGAGAGCCTCTTAGAGTTTCCGTTTAATTGTAAGGGGTATAAAAGATTGTAAAGGTCCCCAAATGTTCGTGTGGATTCAGTCAAATTGGTATGTTCTAAATAAAATTGCACCGAAAATTAAGTGGCATAATTTGTAAAAGCAAGTTTAATTTGCTTAGACTTCAAGCAGAGTTTCTGGCAATGCAATTGAGTTCTTTTCTTTTTATAAAATAATAATAATAATAATAAAAGAAAAAAAAAATCATGAGGTGGTAGGAAAGGAAAAGTGCACAGGAATTTTCATCTCACACTTTTATCCAATTGTATTGTACTTGGATCAGTTGATTTGAACGGGACTGGAGCGAAAGATAATTTTACCTTTAACTTCAAGAGGATTCGCGAAATGATCTGTTTTCAATTTTATTGATATGAGTCGTGATGTTCTTAATTAAATATTAATTATTTCACAAAAGTCAATATTTTACTTAACATAACATTTATATTGCACCAATAACTTCTTATTACTATTTAAAAAAAAAAAAAAAATTGCTTTAAAAAAGTTAACCAAACACCCCAATAATTTTTAACTTTTCCTCGTTTTCACATGAATTGGTCTTTATTTCGCGCTACTTGCTCAGCGTCCACATGCAATTATTAGTACTAATTCACAAGCTGCGTAATTATAGTAAGAAAGTGGGCAACAAAGTCAGTCAATGATATTAGGAATCCAAAGCTTTTCAATTTACATGAGGAGCTCTTTTCTTTCAACTCAGGTGCAAAACATCTATTTTGTGGTTTAAATTAAATTTTATAATATAATGACCAATTCACATGATTGGTCAGACCGGAAACCGAGAATCCTTAATTTTGTTTCTGCATATGAAAAATATGTTATCACGTCATTTAAAATTTGTAAATAATGTGACACTATATACACTGTTAAATGTAACAAAACAAAATTTAGAGCATAAAATAAATCTTATCAATTTCATTTGAAAATTGAGAAGATCCTGGAGTGGCAATTCATGTTTGCATGTCAGTTTTGGATCGTGTCAAAGCATGATAATAAGGCATATAGGTCAACTCTCACCCGACCCATTTAATTAAACTGGTCAGACTCCTTAACTTTAATCTGTTAATTTCGTATTAAGTTTATTGATTGTATAAAAAATTATTAGTCCCAAATATTATAGCCCTTATTGCACATTCTTTACCAATTTTGTTGTTTAGTTTGTCTACTCATATTGTATTGTATAATAATGTTAACAGTCACCTAAATTTCTAAAAAAAAAAAAGAAGAAGTTACAATTAAAAAATTGTAACAACCGAACATTTTCCATTGTTAAATGAATGAATAGCCACTTGTCCATGTGGACGAAAATGGTACAGCACGAGGAAGAAAAATCATTCCTGTTCCTTTTCTCACTTATTTGTCGTCTTCTTTTATTATTAGTTTATCTATAAAGACACAGGGTGCCAAGGCCATCACTTTTGTCTTGTATCGCGGAGGAGTCCCACTTTGAGTGGCACGAGGATTGAAAAGCCAACGTGGATAGAGAAAGAGCATGTGAAAGCCTCATCCTGCTCACACTTGGGACTTTTGTCAAGCACCTTCAAGGGATAATTCTTCATTCGTTTCCCTCTCACTTTCTAAGCCAATCTCTAATTACTTTTTCCTTCTTTCTTTCTCGTTTCAACTACCTTTTTCCTTCTTTTTCTCTCTCCAGTCTTTAGGTGCTAGGCAATGAAACTTCCTTTTTTTTATCATCTATCATGTGTGCTGCTGCATATAGTACACTATTGCTTTTTCTAATAATATCCGGATTCTAGCAATTTGTTTATTCAAATAAATTTTGAATTGTTTGCACCGACCTACCCGGGACAGATGAGCCTTAGTACTACTATAGGGACAGGTGAGCCTCAGTACTACTATAGTGCTTCTAAGAGTTTTGTTGTGTGGTGCCTTGAATTACTTAAGTCTTGCCCGCTTGACTTTGGAATGCCAAGCTTGACTTGGAGTTTTGGGCTATTCTTTTGGGATTTTAGTATTTTATGAGCCACACTTTCCCTTTTTTCATATTGGCTTTTGTTGGTTACTCCAATTTGAAGTTCACGTATCTTTACTCCAAGTTGTTCAAGGAGTTGCAAGCCAACTTTTAACCTCTATAAAAGGGAGGCTTTGCAACATAGTGATGTGTGAGAAAAAACCGCATCTCATTAGAATTTTTTTACTTTGTTGTGTCTTATGGCACTTAGAGAAGAAGAATATTTTTTTGGTCTATTTTTTTTCTCTTTTGTATTTTTTTCTTTTGTGTGAGACTGAGATTTAGATGTATTGGAGTTTTGAGTGATTTTCTCCCCGTTATCTTTGTACTCCATCTTTCGTTAGTGAATTTTTTCTGGATCGTCTTCTCCAATGGATGTAGGCTTATTTAGCTGAACCACTTAAATTTTGGTGTCTTGTGTGATTGATCAATTTTCTATTATGCTCTTTTCTGCTTCTTTATAATCTTGTTATTTAATTACGTGCACAATAAGTTCAATTTCATGTCTTCCCTTTTGCTTTGATGCCCTACAACTATTATCATTTCTCCATTAGAGTTGTAGACACAAGCATACCATTGAACCACGTAATTTTTTTGTATGTACCAAATCTTTTACAAATAGAAGTGTATCAAAATAATGTGGAACTCGTTTATTGGTACCCGTTATATTTATTTTGAGTAATTTTTATGATAATTTCTAATGAATAAGTTACACATCAGTTTGATAAACATTTTGTAGTAAAATTTAGTACCCATAGCACTTTTCTTTATTTTATTTTTCTTTTTTCTCTAAATTTTTCACTAAATGGCATAATCTCGACACTCTTAATAGTAAGTGCCCTGTTAAACCTCAAGATTTTTCACCCTCACTCTAAAAACTCCCCAAGTTATATTTCTCTTTGCTTTCTCTCCCACCACATACTTGTGATTTCGACTTAGCCATGTGAACAATTAGACAAAGTTAAAGCTTCATTGTGACTTTTAGGATGAGGTTGGGATTGATTTTGAAAGATAGCTTCTTCTTCGATACTGATGGACACGTCAAATCTTGAGGGTTGTAACATATTCTCCAATATGATCAGAAAAATGAGTGTTTGGTCTATCATTTTTAGAAATTTGTTAGTAATTGTCTTAATTGTCTTGTGGGTATTATATTTTGAAGACACCAATCTGAATTGAGTGTTTTGTGAATACTTTATGTTTTGAATTATTTGTTTAATGCTTTTTTTGTTTAGGGAAAATTACAGTTTACCCCCTCAAAATTGACAGCGTTTTTCAATTCGAACATCAAAGGTTCAATTTTTGCAATCTATCCCCGCAAAGTTTCAATTTTTTTTTTCAATTCGACCAATATTATCCCAAAATTTCCATATTGCCCATGATTTTTATTTTTATTTTCTTATTTTTTATGAAAAAAATAGGGGTGTAAAAATGGCCAGATGGGCAAAGAGCTGGCAACGACCACCCTGGATTTTTTTTTAAATTTTTTTTATAAAAAATAAAAAAATAAAAATTAGGGGTAATATGGAAAGTTTTGAATACAATTAGTCAAATTGCAAAAATTTAAAACTTTGGGGGGGTAGATTGCAAAAATTAAAATTTTGGTGTTCGAATTGAAAAACGCTGTCAACTTTGAGGGGTAAACTGTAATTTTCCCTTTTGTTTATATAAAAAGCAAAAAAATTGGACAAAAGGCATTGCCATATGAACAAGAGTTTAGGTATGGTTTTGGCTTTCGTTGAGTATAAATTAAAAATTAAATGTCTTATCATAATCAAAACATGTGTCTTATAACATAACGAATAATACTAATTTTCACACTTATTTTATATTAATTGACCTAATATGTTTTAAATTATTAATATTTTTTAAATTTTTTTAAATGATTGGTATGACATGACATGACACATCACATCAATTGATATAAAATCTTTGTAATAAATGGGCTTATCTCAATTTCACTTATTTTGCCTTTTATTTTGTGGGAAGAAGGGTGATGTTTCATACATAGGCTTGGATTATTCAACTGCTTGCTCTCCAAGATTCACATATTTTATTTTATTTTTGATTTTTTTCTGACCCCTCAACAAATATTAATTTAGCATTAAATTTTAAAGGACAGACAGCATGATTATACTGCAATTTTTCCAATGGACATCGCAATCATCTTTAGTAAAAAGGGCCTACCGGGATGGTCCTATGGATATATGTCCATCATATTCAGTGAACCTAACCTTATATTCATCTCAAAATCCTTGAATATGCTTAATTTCTAACCCCCACCCCCACCAAAAAAAAAAGGGCAAATAAATTACAACAAAAATATAGACCAAAAACGAGCTTGTTTATCACTTTTACAGCATTGTCATTTTCAGCAAAAATGGCAAAAAAAAAAAATAGTTTCGTCATGTTAGTTATTAATTTTAGCTATAAACGTTTTTTTATCACTATGCTCAACAAATTGTTAAGCATATTTACGTCTGGCTCAACAAATATTTAGTTAATTTAATTAAAAAAAATCATATTTATCTATTTTAATTATCTATTTTTTTAAATAACTCATCTTTCACTCAGCATTTTAACTTCACGTTCATTTAAATATTATTTTCCTATCATTTCTCTATTCCTTCTTTATTTTTATTTATTTTTTATTCTTTGTTTCTGAAAATCTGATGCCTACAGAACTTCTTCCTCCCAATAAATCAACCAAAACCCCAACAAATCAGCCAATCCCATACCCATTATCACCCAAAATCATCCAAAAAATTAATCATCCTTTGCACCTCCAAATCCTTGGCGAACTGCATCCTCTGCTTCTCCAACTCCACCATCTGCCTCAGCTTATCCCACTCCAGCACTACTCCTGTACAGAGAACACTCTCTCTCTCCCCCCCTATAAATACGGAGTTCACTCCTGTACAAAGAGTATGAGAAGGAGGGAGAGAGATGGAGCACCGGCCTTCCCAGCAATGAGATCGACCGGCCGGGTCCAGGCGGAGCGGAGGGTCCACGTGGAACGACGGCCTGCACAGCCGCATGACCCTGAACGCGAGCGAGTGCGTCGCCGGACCGTCCCCCTGGACTGCGACGGTGTAAGAGGGAGACGAAGGAGACGTGAATAGAAAGTTTACAATTGGCATCAAGATTCATGAAATTAGTGAAAAATAACTCTAAAAATAGTTTACAAAAATGTTTTTTAAAAAAAAAAAAAGGGTTACATCTTATACACTAATTAATGGAGCTGCCAAGTGCCAACTAGTAGAAAATATTTTTTTTTTTTTTTTTTTACTAGTCATACATTAATTTTCTAATTTTCTACATAAACCTTAAAAAAAAAAAAGGCATGCGCCCATCAAAATTCAAATAGCAGATCAGCATCGGCAAAGTCAGCCGAGCCTACCAAGGTCCTAGAAATACCATCCCCATTATCGGACTCAATGGGTGATGATGATAAGTCAGTGATGCTGTTGTAGAATGATTCGAGTGCCGTCTCATCCGGTGACACGAGATAATCAGACGATGATGATTGGTTGTTGTGGGTGATGTCATCGGCGGCGGGCATCTCCTCCTTGTATTCCTGCTTGACCACTGATTGGAAAGATGATGAGAGAAATGGGTGGTTGTGTTTGTTTGTGAAGGTGTTGTCGAAGCTTAGAACAAATGGAGAATCATCAGGAGAAGCATCCAAGATTAATTCCGGCACTTTTGAGAACGTTCTGCACGTGTGATGCCCAATATATATTGTCCTGTGCATTACCGGATCCTCTTGGATTCTTTGCACCTGTTTGGCCGCTTGGCATCCCTGATCATGTTTATGAGTGCACCTGTAATAATGCCTGCACAAAATAATGGATTGGAATCAAATTGTGTTACACTTGATGGTTGAGAGACTTAGGACTACTACAAACTATAATTAAACATATTAATTTAGGCCAAATCAAAACAATCTTAATCTTAGATTAGGGCGCGATGTTACAGTGTACCAGACCCGATATTTATTTTACAGTTGGCACGGTCGCTAGGTATTTAATTGAATCCCGAACCACAACTGTTGACAGCTGTTAAGCACGTACTCAAGTATCTTAGGACATCGAGGAATTATATTACTTATCTACCATAGTAAAGATTTGATTCATGATTTTCAAGGATTCTTTCTTTACCCTTGGTAGTGGAGTCATAAGTTGGACGATTATTAAGCAATTTTGTGTTGCTAATTCCACTATGAAAAATGAATATGTTTGCAGAAAAAAAAAAAAAAAAAAATCTACTTTATTTCTTTAAGAGTAATGTTACTTTTCGCTAAAGCTAAGGGTGGGGTCATAGCCTCCCAATTTTTTTTTAAAAAACCCCTTATATTTCTCTAAGAGTAATGTTACTTTTCACTAAAGCAAATGGTAGGGTCATAGCCTCCCAATTTTTTTTAAAAAAAATTCCTTAAATTATTGTTTTATATATATATAATTCTTCTAAAATTTAGTCCTTTTTTCCTTAAAAATCCTTTCTTTTTTTTTTTTTTTTTTGCCTTTTAATCAAAAATTTTAGTTTCACCCCAACAGTTGACATGATGTGTTACTATATATATATTTAACACGCTTGTGAGATGAGTGTAAATATTAGTAGCATTCTTCATTTATTTATTTTTGTTTTTCAAAATCATTTTTAAGAATAAAGAAAAAGAATTTCTTCGCATGTTTTTCTGATTAATAAAGGGAAAGATAATGTGTCAATAAAATATACCTTGGGTATTTAGCATTAAGGATCGCCTTTTGTCCGTACTTTCTCCATGCATGGCCGTCATCGATCAGAGTTGGGGTGTCTTTAGTTATCGTCTGTGAAGTCCTCCTGCAAGTAAGAATTTGTATTTATTTCTGAGAAAAAAAATAAATAATAATAATAATTTAATCCCTTCAAAATTTCAGTACGAAAATCGAAAACACTTGCTTCGAGTGGAATATCCTCCTTACCTTCTCTTATAACATCCCCTCCGATCCTTCACCGTTGAAATACTCCGACAACTTTCGCCGGAAGATTCCGACTTGGGCGCATCCCAGCAAGGCGAACTGGCTTGGGTATTGGGCTGAACCTGAGTAACGTCGACGTCGACGTCGGACTCGGCAGAATTCAATAACGAAAGAGTGTTTGCGAAGGAGTTCAAGATTTTGAGAACGAGATCTTTTTCCGGGGCTGACCCATCATATCCGATCGACTTACTGAGCAGTCCCCGGAGCTGATTTGCGAATTCACGGCCTTGAATGAGCTCTTCAATCGCTTTTCTGGGTTTCGACGGCGAGTTTTCCGGCCAAGAACACCCCATTTTTTTTTTTGTGTGTGTGAGAGAGAGAGAGCTGTGGTGAGGATCTAGTTGCCAAGTGAAGCCAACCAAGGGTGCCTTTTTATGTGGGAAATGAAAGAGGAGGTTCTGAGGAACCCAGATGGGAAAATTCCTCACGTTTAGGGGGTATGCAAACCCCACTCGCGGTTCAGAAGTTTCATCGTCACTCTCTTCATCCTGACCGATACTTGTTTCAATCTGAGGTTGTAAGCGCGTGGGTAAGGTGGGCTTGCCTCCTACGACTCGTATGCGACGTCACGGTCCTTATGTCATGCTGTAATCGTCACCTTCATAAATATTTTCAAGTGGTACCCCCATTTTCTCTAATTGAATAAACTGAATATAACACAAAGACTATTATAACCTTTAGTTGAGAAAGGCAAAGCAAAGGATATTCTCGGTTTCTAATCAAATCACATGTATTTCCTAATTTCCATTCAATCCAAATTTTGGGAATCAGCTCTTTTTTCTTTTTCTTTTTTTAATTTTTTTCGTCCAATGGCCAAAAAGCCTAATTCCAACCACAACCACCACAACAATGATTATGTCCTTTCGTCATAATCTACTTAAAGCTAGGTTATCTTTGCGACTAAAGAGAAATCGTTTCTTTTAAGAGAGACTCACAAATTTGAAATCAACGCCGCCCTTTCAACCATTGTTGACGACATTGTTGCCACCACCGACAAAACATAAAAATTCTTTTAAACTTTATGTCACATATCATAATAAATTATTTTCTCATATAGCTAATTTTTATTTAATTTCTAACTTCGACAATCGATTTCTTAGATTTTATTCCACTATCAAATAGCTAGAGATCCTTCAATCATTTTACCATCAAATTTTATAATTTTCTATATGATAAGTGTGTCACATTTGACATGTCATGCACAAAGTATCAACGGCATCTTAATAAGGGTAATTTTATACATCACTACCCATCTCCTAAATCTTATGTGATATGGTTTTCAAAAACTAAAAAACAAATTCTTATCCACCAAATGCCGTGAAAATCACGCCATATAAAAATTGAGAGAATAAAAGAAAAATGAGAGGCAATGGACAGAATTAGTCTATCGCCCTAAGAAACTTGGTTGAATCCCAAATAGCAAAAGACAAACAAAAGATAGCACAAAAAGACGATTAAAACCTTGAGTTGAGAAATACCAAGAAAGGGTTTTGACGGGTTTTCGTAGTTGTAACAATACGACAGTAGGCAGGTAGTTGCATGTTTTGAAGTTTCAAGTACTGCTTCTTTTTAATATTGGATTGGATAAGCACCAAGTGGGATTGATAGTGTGTGGTAAAGGACCGTCATCCTCCATGTGCCTCATCTTAATGCGCCTTCCCAGATGCATCCCTTCCTACCACTAGAATATTCTGTTTTTCTACTATATAGTTTCTTGGATTTCTTCAAATAATTAATTATCTAACCAACCTTTTAACACTTATAACAAAAATTATGTCCTTTCTGCATTGGCTGGTTGTTGAATAATTATAAAGAGAAATCACATAATCCACTCATCGGGATTTTCAACAATTTTGCTACTTGAACGTTTAAAATTTATTTAGACAAATAATTTTTATATTAACTTTTTCACAGTTGTTATTCAGATTGTTAGAGTTCAGGCGACAAAATTATTACAAAAATCTTTATCCAAAACTCATCTTCATTCATATGGTTAACATGAAAATGTTCATTAATCTTTAACTTTTTTTTTTTTTAATAAAGAGTGATCTAATAATTATTAACATTATCGTATCAATTCAATAAAATAATAGTAAAATGTGAGATTTACTTGTTTATAAATGATCATCACATGTTTATGGATATTCGAGCCCTGAGTGCATCTTCAATTCAATTCAGTGGCAATGAACACTGAGAGCAACAAACGTTGCTGTGCTACCTTGATTAATACTGTCAGACAATACAGTATTATTAACTTTAATATTGACAGCATGTGCTGTGGTGGGTAGTTTTCTATTGTTGAAAATAATTTATCCTAAAAATATACAAGGAAAAAAAAAAAAAGAGCTTTGCAGTATATTTTTTGGGATACTTAATGCATTTTATAAAAATAACTTACTAAATATTTCAGTTATTAAGAAGAATATTAAATAAAATTTTTTTAATAACTTTAAATTTGTAAGATGAATAGTGATTTAAGGGTAATAAAAATTAAAAATAGGTTTGAAATGGTCTACCATTTGTGTGTGGCATTCTATAACTTGTTAAGAAGTTTATGGGACCATATTTATCTCATAAGAGAAATTAAGAAATGCAACGACATCTCTCACCTAATCATCCAATTAATTGATAAACTAACAATTGAAAAGCTCACTACTCACTAGTAAATGAAAATTAGAAACTGAATGAAAAGTATAATAGAAACTAATGCTTCGATTGTTTATATAAATGGGTTCTTTCCTTCCCTTTTCTTTGGAGGGTTGCTGTGTAATGAAGAAAAAAGAAAAAAATCCTATCTTAAGAAGAAGATGGAGGGACCATGTCTGACGAGGAGAACGTGTTCACACTGGTTTGAAGAGAAGAACGCGTTCACACTCCCCAACCTCTCAACATCAGATTCTAGTCAACGGATTCAAACAATTCAAACAGAAAAATTGTTGGGATTCAAAACCATGCATAGGAAACTTGAACGAAAAGACAGTTAATTCGTTTTTTTTTTTTTCTTGGGAACCAAACTCTGAAAATAGTAACAATAGAAAAGAACCAAAAGTGTTTGTCCCGAACAATAGAGCTTCTTATGTTTCATAATCTATGAATTGGATTCTAAGTTAAGCCAGACAAAAGGAGGAGACAATAAATATGCCAGCAGACAAAACATTTAAACTGATTTGGTTTTGGAAAATTTTCAATTCAAATAAAAACTGCCCTCTTCTCTCTGCATTTGTCCCACTTCAAGTAGTGGTTAATCCTGATTCCTGCATGAAGAGGACATTGGGATTGATTGTAAATGCTTGCCTAGATTGTAGCCTGTGTAATTACAATTATGAGAGGCTCTCAGCCATGCTCGAATTCGTGATTCAAAATGGCAGAACTTGTTGGTTCCATAAATAAATATAACGCGATACGAATGGCATAGGATTGGGATCCCTATAATTCACAATATAAATGAGTACGGCTGACATTGACCTATTTTAATTTTTAGGAGAAACTTCACTAATGACCTCCAAACTTTCACCCGTTTTGAAATACCCCTTTAAACTTCAAAATCTCTAAATTTAGTTCCTTGAACTTTCAATTGCTCTCAATTTGGACCATTCCGTTAATTTTAGTCGTTAAAATTTTTTTAAAAAAAGGACCAAAATATCCCTGATTTTTGTTTTTTTTTTTAAATAAAAAAACGTTTTATAAGTTGAAATTTTATACAAAAGTCAAGGGTATAAACGTCATGTGATGTTTAAAATCTGACGGAGGGGTCCAAATTGAAAGGAATTGAAAGTTCAGGGGACTAAATTGAGAGATTTTGAAGTTCAGAAGGGTATTTCAAAACGGGTAAAAGTTTGAGAGTCCTTAGTGAAGTTTTCCCTAATTTTTAAGTGTCTTTTCTTTTATTTTCTTTAAGTGGTGGACAAGAAGAGCCAAAATTGGCGTGATAAGGGGATCTGAAGGTTGTGTGGCCTTGGAAGAATGAGAGAAATCCAAAAAGAAGCTGGCTAACAATACAAGACAAAAGGAGGATTCTCAGCCCCTTATTTATGTTTCATCATCCAAGAGTCGACTAAACTGAGAACCCCATCCCTGAATTAGGGTAGAGCGACTTAAAATTGCCTTGGTCTCAGTAAGGGCATACGAGCATTCCCAGCAGCTACCCAACCATTTTCCCTATATTTAAGGATCCAAACTACTTTTTGCTTTCCTATCTACAAAAACTTCACAATAGCTTCCCTTTACCATTCCCTACATCATTAAAATATTATTTTTATTTTCATTAAAATAATATTTTCTTTTATTCTATAAAAAATTTTCTTTTTCTTTTCATCTCTCTCATCTCCGTCTTCTTTCTCTCCCTGTCTTCTTCACTCTCTGTTTCCTTCTTTTCTTTCCCCCCATCCGCACCTCTCCCTTTCTCTATCTCACTCTCTGCCTCACTTTTCCCCCAGCAATTTCTTGCTCACGAAGACAGACAAGGAGAGAACAAGAGAGAAGAGAGAGAGAGAGAGAGAGTGATGCAGAGAGAGCTGGGAGAGGGACGGAGAGAGATGGTGAGAGAGAGAAAGCTCAGCAGACGGCCACGGCGAAGCCGTGAGTGGCTGGACAGCGGCTTTTGGGCTCAGAATCATTCCTTAGGTAAAATTCTCCTTCCTTTAGTTATGGGTATTTGATTGTGATGGGGTTGATTCTCTGGGTATTCGATTTGGGTAATCAATTGTGTTCTTGAGGATTTTTGATTGTCTTGAGTGGCTGGTTGGGTGTTGAGTTTCGGTTCTAATTGAGGTGTTCTTAGAATCTGTTTTGAGATGGTTTGGCCGAATGGATTTCGAGTTTCTTGAGTTTTGGTTGAGTTGCTGAGTTCTGGAACGATTTAAGCTCTTTGGGGAGGATTGATTTTGTGGATTTTATTTGTTGTTTAATTTTGGGTGTAAATCCTTTGAGTGGCCGTGAGAGTGAAGATGGAGTATTGAAGATGGAGATTTGCTTTGTGTCGAGATGAAATGCAGAAGAGGGCAGAGAAGAAGAACGGAGAAAAATAGTGGGCGTGAAAAGATGTGAGAGGAGAGAGAGTTTTTTTTTTTTTATGATTATAATAAGGCAAAGGATCGCTACAGTGGAACCCAATACATTGGGTTCCACTGTAGCATCTAATGGTTTAAGGAATCATATAGGGAATCTGCTGTGGGACGTTTTTTGCGATTTTTTGAACATATTTCCTAAACATAGGAAACAGACTCCCTTATAGGGAGTCTGCTGGGAATGCTCTAACCGGTGGCTTACCATTTAAAAAGTTTATCAACTCTTTAATGTGCAAATATGGTTGATGGTAATTGAGAAATTCTAAACTATACATTTTTGACACTTTCTCATTCATTCTAAAGCTGCAAAAGAAGTCAAGCCTGTATAACTATTATGTACCTTCTTTTTTTTTCCTCTTTTTTAAAACATCAACTCTCTGTGCTTGGCCACCACACTGTTATTTTCACTTCCGCCAACACCAAATCATGTAAAATTCAATTAAATTGCTGAAGATCCATCTTGATGGGTCTCCTCGACCTCCTTTTGCACCTTTTTTCCCTCCCCTATCTGCATCATCTCATCCTGCAGCCACCAAAAGACACTCTTCTTGGCATAAAACATCCATCTGCTTTCTATCCTCTAACTGGTTAATCAGCTCTATTGTCCAACGACAATCACTTCTTTTACTTTGCCACCCATCTGAAGAATGAGAAGCAGAAGACAACAAGGCCAAAGAATTATAAAGAACTCTATTATACTTTCATCCCATTATGCTGATGTGGCAGGGTGCAGTATCTTTAAAACAATGACTGATCTAAGGGCTACCATACCCTGTCACATCAACATAATAGGATAAAAATGAAGAATATAGGATGGAAAAAACACCAGAAAAATTAAACACATGCTGCTTACCATTAAACTTCACAAACAAGCTCTCCAAGAAAGCCATATGATGGACAAACCCAAGGAAAGCCATACAAAATGAGGCTCGTCTATACAAGGGAGCATGCACCTTAGCTGGCACCTTGATCTTGCTTTGACCCCAAATAATTATGTTTTCTTAGTATCTCAGCTTCTCTAGCTATCTGGATATCTGAAGGCCAAAAAATCTGATGTAGTACTTTGAAAAGGAAGCGAGGAAGCAACGCCACAACTATAATAAGCAAAATGGTGAGCCAGTAGGTAGGTGAATTCGCCAGATGGTAAATTGTCCTGCCCAAGATTAGAATTAATGTTAGCTCTGTTCTACAAAACCATCACAAATTAGAATGCAGAACGTGTAGTGGTAGATGTCATGACTAACCAGTAATTGGGAAAGACTGGTATAGAATCCAGTACCACCATACAGGCATATGTAATAAAAATCGATCCCCACACTGCAACATGAGTAAATATTTCCCAGCGCTGAATATCCATAGCCAAGTGCATATTCACAAGAACAACAACTGCAATTGTCCACAAACTGCCCATGCTCCAAATATCAATTGAGCTTTCTCTATAGGTGAACAAGGGTATATAGAACAGAACAAGACTCTGCCATAGTGTGTCAATCATCGTGATCCAAAAGAGACGCAAATTGTAAGCTTCCTGTCTATGCCCAGCACCATAGAGCTTGGGATATCGTAACAGTGTCTTATGGCTCAAGTCTTTGTCCAGAATACCAACAACAATAGTAGGAATAGAAGTATAAATAACAGAATAAAATACACTGCTCCAATCTGTTAAAGCAGAAGTTGTTGAAAAAGCTGTACATAATATGTACCTACCAATAAAAAAGAAATTCATATTAACAAAGAGAAGTTGCATAGAATGGAATTCAAAGAGATAACGAATAAGAAAAAAAAATCATGTTAACAACTTCAAGAGAAGTTGCATATAATGGAATTCAAAGCGATGAGAGCATTGTGCATCAAAGAATTCAATCAGAATAATGGATTTCTGGCCTTTGGCCCATAACATTTTGAGGTACACCCCATATCACATATGTAAACCAAATCTTCAAAAAATAAAAGAAAATAAAAAAATTAAGAACCTAGTTTAGAGACTCTTCCACAACTGTTTTAGTTTGTTGTTACAGGACAATAATTGATAAAGAATTTGCAAAGATTTCAACATTCTAGATTCAAGATTTCCTATATTCTATACTTTCTAAATCCAACTTAACTAGTATGCAAAAACATAAATGAAAATAACTGCATGAACAACATTATTCCTGTTCAAAAACACAAACATCTAGATCTTTTTTATATATATATATAAGTGAAGAATACCATAAGAATCTCAGATGCTGGATGGAGATGCAGACAAACATCTAAATCTATCATTTATTATTATAAGCCAATGGCTTTGGTAGCACAGTACCAAAGTCCACATGACAGTGCTCAGGACTTTTTTTTTTTTCTTTCTCCTTTATCAATTTGACACGCTTTTTTTTCAAAACATCAACCAGAAAGAGGGAATATAGAGGGGAAGGGAATTATGTTTTTACCTACTTGTGCCTAAGATCACTTGGATCTTGGAAATTATTTTTGCACATTTTTTTCCTTTTTAATTTTACTTACACAGAGAGAGAGAGAGAGAGAGAGAGAAGGGATGGGAAAGACAAACAATTAAATCAGGGAGCAGTGAACAGGGATTCTTCTAGTATCTAATATAGAAAGCAATCCAGTAACACGGAAAGAAAACCATGCATACCAGAATAGCATCAATACAAAGACAGCATTACGGTAAAAGTTGTACAGAACCAAGTAACCGACACGCTGATAATTCCAGTGTCCATGCACCAAAAGTAATCTTTTCAAAAACCGAAACTGTCCCATGGCAAAATCGGATGCCATCACTGCTTGACGCCCTTCCTGACCGCATATTCCAACACCAACATCCGCCATTTGGATCATTGAAACATCATTGGCCCCTACCACATGTCATTAATCAGAGAAATGAAAGAAGAAGAACCCAGATAGACTGAATAAAAGTCTTGATTTTACATGCACCATGAGGCAACCACAAAACACATGTTGAAGAGAGAAGATTAAAATCAATGGTATAACTTCCATGTACATAAGTTAACACAAGCTAGCCAAAACACACCAAACAAAAATTCAACCCCCTCTCTGCCTCAATAGTAAAAATACTAATAGTGTGGCAACTCACCATCACCTATTGCCAGCGTCAAATCATCAATGCGACTCTTGATCAGATCAACTATTCCAGCTTTTTGCAAGGGTGCAACACGACAGCATAGCACAACCCTACAAGAAGTTGCAAGGTCGAAAAGCTGTAGAAAGATGAAAGAAGTAATTCATTAGCAAAAGTCATAAACATAAAGAATGCAATGTAAAAGAATGCACTTAGAGAAATTATGAAATGAAAGCAAAGTGTTATCCCAAGAATAAAGAGAAGTAGAACAGCTCTCACACACATATCATATTGCAACAAAATCCTCTTAGGGGAGGGGAGGGGAGGGGGTGGGGTGGGGCTACTCTTACCTCCGACTCCAGATCCTTTTTTTCTAAAATATACACCAAACTGTTCCCATCGATTATGAGTGCTAGTGGCACCCTCGAGATTCCATCTTTCATCCCTGCATTCCACCCAGGCACATTGGACAATTTCATATCGACGGGTATGTCAAGATAGTCTGTTTCAGCATTACTTTTAGAGTTCAGAATTTGATTTCTTCCAGTCGATGATTTAACACCATATTTGGATTTAGCATCAGCCAAAAGATTTCTGCATTCATCTTCAGAATTGCCATTTATAATAATTTGCTGCATATCCGAGGTCAGCAGCTTGCAAGAGAGACCAATCGAAATCGCTGTTTCTTGCTTATCACCTGTCAGAACCCAGACCTTGATTCCGGCTTGCCGGAGAGCCTCAATGGCTTCTGGAACACCATCTTGTAGCTTGTCCTCAATTGCAGTAGCCCCAAGAAGCTTTAAGTTGCATTCTATAAAAGCTGCCGTTTGACGTAGTTTCATCACTCTGTCAGTCAATGAGGTGCTAGCATCCTCATACCTGCATTGCCACATCTCAAGCTCTGCATCTGTAAGATCCCTGGCAGCTACTACAAGTGTACGTAAACCTTGTGATGAATATTCAGTAAGATGGCTTTGAGTGGCATTCCTTATATGATCACCCATCTCAGTGTCATCTGCTAAAATGCTGAACATCGAAGTATCAGCTCCTTTCACCAACACCTTTACTGCACCATCAGGAAATCTGATAACAACAGACATTCTTTTTCGTACACTATCAAATTCATGCAACCCCAGCACATCCAACCTAGATGCACAAAAAAAATTTAGTGAAGTTACTGGTTAAGTATAGAAAACATGTGTAAAACAAATGCCTTGGTGTTATCACATACAAGTATGTCATCAGTGAGAGATTTTCTACCTTAGTTTCTCACCATTGACATCAATCACAATATGCCCAGATGTGCGCTCAAACAGAGTATATCCATATGCAGAGGCTGCAGCAACTAGTGCTTGCTCATCAGGAGATTCTCCCTGATAATCAATAGCTTTTACCTCTTCATGCAATTCACCCTTTATGCAACTAGAAGATGTACCATCGTCAAGAATAGGAATCACAGTATTACATGCAGCCAATGTAAGGAAAAACTCGTGTGCTGCAATCCTTTCATCTCCAATTACATCTTTGTGCAACAATTCCATAAGTTCAGAATCAACAGCAACTTCAGATTTAAGTTTCCACCTCCTCCTATCAGTTGCTGCAAAAACAAAATCATACAAGAGAAAATTGGACGGGCACCATGCATGAATCATAAATATTCAATTTCCAGACCATTTAAAACACTTTGAAAAAGATCATTGAATCATCATCTATTACACTTGTTTGACCTTAGCTTATCAGCTGAGAAAATATGATAGTGCCAAATACCAATAAGTCATATAAACAATGTTTACGCTCACAGAAACATACAAACAATGTTTACACTAGTCAAAATCTCCAAACTTCATTACAACAATTGTAAGAAGTTACCCTTTCTAGGAAAAAAATATCAGAACTACAAGCATGATCTCTTTCACAAAATTAAGAAGATTATAAAAGGCTAAGCATTTTTTCATACCAGCAATGTTCTTTTCTAGCAGTGGATCCACTGTAAGCAAGGATCTCCCATAATTTTGCCCATAGACGCTTGCTCTTTGGAATTCCATTCTGTTTTCAGTGAGTGTCCCGGTTTTGTCCGAAAAAACATAGCGTATTTGACCCAAATCCTCATTTATATTCAATGATCTGCACTGGAACCTCGGACCAGAACTACTGTCACACATATCCCTGTCTTCAATCATGAAATATGACTGACCCAAACGAACCAACTCCATTGTAATATAAAGAGATATTGGAATCATAATCTGAAACACAATAATAGAACTCAAAAAGGAGAAAAAGGTCTCCATGGGTATCCCATAATATTTGTATCTTTTCAATTTATCCCTCCCATTTGTGAAGTATATCTTTCTGTAGTAAGGCAGGGTATCAAGCTCTTCCTTGTGCCGTAGGAGCCATAGGCCCATCCCAACGGCCACCACTAGGCACATGACAAACAGAAAAATAGACAACCAAAGGGTTTCTCTATTCATGTAACTCTCCAATTTGCTTCTCTTGGAAGGGGAGGCTGCACTGTTCATCATTGCTTTTGTTTCCTGTCCGGCATACACCACAACACCAATTATCCATTGCGTGTTCTTCAGCTGACAACCCCGCAAAACTATATTCGACTGGCTAAGGGGAAACCTTTGCCCTCTGAACTCCATGTTGGCGGTGAACTCATATATATTCCTATTTGGCTGCTCACATCTGATGAGCCCTGATATCATACACTCTTCAGATACTGCTAAAGCAGTTTCCTGCCGGGCATACCTTGTCTTCAAGTTCGACTCACCATCCAAATTCATAGTCTGGATATATGCAAGTCCACTAGGATCACTGGACCCTAACAAAACCATGTCACAAGGGATGCTCTCATCAGCACAGATCTTCACCACCTCACCTGCCTGTATCTTCTTCCATTCCTTCCATCGGAATTCACCATTCTGATGCACGCGAGCCTCCCGGTTGTTCTCATTCCTATCCGATCGGTGTCTTCTCCAATCCTCATACCCATCTTTGATAGCCGTGACACAAAGCACAAACAGGAGGGGAAAAAGCGACACAGTTCTCCCAAACACTGCCAAAGGCGGAAGCTGATTGAGAGCAGCAATAGCTAGGAAGTACAAATAGGCAACGCGATGGAACTGAATGAACAAATTCTTGGGCAAGAAGGTTATGATCGTGTACTTGCTCGTTCGAATCTCATTCCCCGAGAACTCATACTTGTCGTTGGTCCTCCTTGGATCACCAATATAGATGAACCTCGGATTCGCTTCGTTTGACAATAAATTATCCTCAAACTGCAAGCTCTTGTGGCGGCGGTGGCTCCTCCGAGGCTTACTACTAGAGATTTCGAATGAAGCGGAACTAGAATTGATGTTATTGTTACTGATGTGATTATGCTGCAGCTCCATTGCACCCCAAGACACCAGCCGTCTCCTCCTCTCCTGTCTGGGGCATTCCAATGGAAACTGCTCCAAAACCCTAGGCTCAGCAGCCGATTCCAATTGCACCAGAGAACAAGTGTGATGATGCTCCAGTGGTGGCAGTTTATCGTCTCCGATCGAAGCGACCGGACTGTCGTAGTTTAAGAGGTTGCATTGCGACTCGCCGCCGAAAAGAGAAGAAGAGGGGGAATCATTGTGGCAGAGACAGTTCAAGGAGCCGATTTTCCGAGGCAAATGAGAATCAGAATTCATAAAATGATAGTAATTTTTCTCCAACCACACCGAAACTCAACCGGCTCCAATTCCAATTCATAGTAATTTGATTTGTGTTCCCTAAGCTCCCATTTATATATATATATAAACAAGAAATTAACAATAATTAATAAAATGATGATGACGAAGATAATACGCTTACAAGCACACGCAAAAAGGATCAGAAATCATAAGCTGGCTGAAGACGTACTAACAGCTCGATTCAGATCAATGTCGACAATTCCTCTCTGACGCAAATGGCAACAAACGTCTACGGATCCTCCAAACAAAGGCCAAAAACTGAACACACAAATAAGACAGTTATTAAAACGATCTGAGAAGCATCAGAAAATATATCAGAAAATCACTGCACATCCGTAACGCGAATCTACGACGAAAATGTGTTAGACCAGACCTAATTGTCGGGCGTAAACAAGGTAAGCGCAGCACCTTATCGTCTCGGAATTGGTGAAACAGAGCTGATCGATGAGACGAACCGGATCGACGGGATCAGATCCCTTTCAATGCACTGAATACGAAATCACGGTGAAATGGCAGGGTGGGATCAGAAAGCAGACCACAGATCGGAAAACCTAGGGCTCGATAAAAGAGAAAAACAAAAATTTGAAAATTGAATTTTGGGGGATAATATCGAATTATAAGGTTTGTAATTTTGTTCAAGTTGAAGAGAGATCGAGGGGGGGGGGCGCCAAATCCGAGAAAATCGCAGGGACACAACAGAGAGACGAGCGGTACACCACACGAATCTTTGGCTTTGCCTTCTCACTTTACTGACCTCCCTCTTCTCTCCTCTCTCCTCTCTCCCCCTCTCTCTCTCTCTCTCGTCTCGTCTCGTCCCTTTTGGCAGGTCTGTGTTATTGTGTTTGTTTTTTCTTTTTTCCATTTAATAATAACCCAAGAGAATAATAAATAGGCAGACGTGGTAAGATTAGCATTTATTGTTTTCTAATTTATACCGAGGGTTTAGGGTCCTATTTCTTGTTAATACTTTATTTTGTTGGCATATTATGACACATTAATTAAAATTTTAAAATAGTTATATGTAATTAAATACAACAAAATAAAATATTTACCCTAAAATGATTTCACTCAATTCCCATTGTTTGTATGTCTAATATGATTTTTTTTTTTAGATTTTAGAGTACACGCAATGAAAAAAATATATGTATATATATTAAGGCTAATTAACAGTAACACGTAAATAAATAAAGTATAATAAAAGTAGGTGAAGAGCAATTGTTAATTGCAAAAACATTATTTAAAATGTATTTGTATCGTTCATGTAAGCATGTCATGCTGCATAATCAAATAAAATGAGATATGTGAGACTCATGCCATGAGTTGTATATGTACTAACTGTTTTATAGTAAGACATAAGAAATGCATGTTTTAATTTTAATAAATAAATTGAGCTCCAACTCTATATATAATAATTATAACCCCAAAGCCAAAGCCTAAGCCAAAGCGAATCTGTATTATGTGTTTTTTTATTTTTTTTTATGTATACATTGATTTTCATTTAAAGTATGGTGCGATGACTAGTACAATTAGGAGTAGGATCCTCTCTAATCTAAAATAGATTGGAGTCCCCAAGAGGTAGCTCAATCGGCTGGGACCACGCTTAATGAAGCGGAGGTCACTAGTTCGAATCCCCCTCCCCCCTTCTTGTGCGGACATGTCAAAAAAAATAAATAAAAAATAGATTGGAGAATATTCAGTTTATGGCTATAATTTTTTATTATAAATTCTAAAACCACAAATAGGACACATGTTTACTAACTAAAAATATTAATAAAATATTATTTTAAATTTAAATAAAAATATAAAATAAAATATTAACGGGTGGTCGGATCACCCCAATTTGAGGTTGGGTTGGCTTCGGCCACCCCATGGCCCTTGGGGGTGGCCAGCAAGAGCCAAATCTAAAAAAATTAATAATAATAATTTGTTTAGCCTTTAGAGGTAACTGGACCAACCCTTAATATTTTATTATTTTATTATTTATTTTTATTTAAATTTAAAACAATATTTTATTATTATTTTTAGTTAATGAAAATGTGTCCTATTTATGATTTCAGAATTTCTAAAAATAAATTATAACCATTTTTTAGTCCAAAATAAAGTAAAAATGATCCTATTCTACGGCCGATGCAGGTGTGGTGTGGTACAGTACCCGAAGAAAAGTTATTTTTATCAACATTAATTGTCGTTCACTAATGATTGTGAAAATTAAAGGCAGTGCAGTAAATATTAAATTGTTTTAAACCTTTTAAAATTGAATTTCAAACATTTTAGGCCAAGTGGAATCAACTTAAATTTGAATTTTAAATTTTCCAAAATTCATGCACAAATAAATGTTTTGGGTGTGAATTTGATGAAAAAAAAAAAAAAAAAATTCCTTTTCACATTCTTTTTATAAATTCATTGAAGAAGTTCTATTTGTTCAATAAATTTACCTCATTTTTTTGTTTTTAATCCTTTACTTAAGTTAAATCACCAAAAAGGCTTCATGAGTTTCTTCTAGGCGAGCAGCTCTTCTTTTAAGAGTAATGCTACAAATTTTTCTTGTATCTCTCTTAAGTTCCTTAAAGAATGATGTGGCTATTAAAATCAACATTGGATTTGTGATTGTTCATTATTAGATTTTGATCAAATGATAATTTTAATAGTCATATCATTCTTAGAGGGACTCAAGAGGAACATAAGAGAGACTTCTAGAATTACTAATTCTCTTAAGGTTGCCAGGAGGAGATCTCGCTCTTAATTCCTCTAGTATAGGCTGTCATAACCGAAGCCTAAATTTGCATATGAATTTGTGCTAAAAACAAAAACAAATCCGCTGCCAATTTCAGTAGTTTATTAATGAAATTAAAACCTCAAAAGTGTTTTGAGTAATATTTGAGTGCTTTTAAAGAGTAATGATAATAATATGCATCACTTTATATTAGGGTTGTAAGGTAGTTATTAACCGCAACCAATTGTTAATCGTTATCCACATATGCGGATGCTATTCCGTATACCTATATATATATATACAAATTGCACTTTCTAATTTGTATATTTGTATTTTTCTTATTATTTTTAAATTGAAATGTGGAATCAATACTAAATTATATATGACACATGCCATAAATTAGTTTTAAACACTTACAACTATTTTATTTTTTATAATTTTTGACACATGCCATCATGTAATTATATAAAAGAATTTTAACACCATTTAATCGCGTGCCAACACGTGTTAGAAATTGTAAAAGCCTAATATGTATAGTGTTTTTTTTTTTTCCGGATTAAATGCGTTAAGGTACTTGTACTTTGGAGAATAACATCCTTTCCATTTCATTTAGAGTATTTCGTTAGTGTTTTTTTCAGAAGAGTAAAATTGTAATTTTAATTTTTTTGAATAATTTAATCCATCTAAAACACGCTAATTTGATATTTTCAAATTTCATTTGAAATTGATAGGATCATTTTTAGTACTTTGGACTCTCGTCAAATAACTACATTAGTTTCAAAAACTTTCACACATTAATTTTCCGTCAAAAAACTCAATGATTCATTGAGTCAAACTTATCAACTGTCACGTGTCACATAGACAAAATTAACATTACTGAGAAATGAAATAGTTAAAAATAAAATAAATAAATAATATATATATTTTTTTGTAAAAAAATGGGGGATCCACCCCGCTACCCACCGAGGATCTTTAACTTGGGTGGGGGTGTAGTAACTCGAATTAAGAGGTTTAAATTTTGAGATTTGAGATCAGATTATAATATTTTATGGACAAATAATAATTATTGAAGGAATTTTCTTCGATAGCATGTGAGCGTGTAATTTTATTAGTATTGTGAAAAACTTATGTCTTAAAAAGTTAAAAATATAGTATCCATAACAGACTCACGGGGTGGGCATATACCCACCCCACCTGCCCCGCTTGAATTTGCCCTAAACCTAATAATCCGAATCGTATGTCAGAATCTCTCACGCAGTCACCTCCTCCCAATCTCGTTGTCTCCTCTCCTCTCAAACTCACGCAACCGTGCTTAGCGTCCACTAGAGTTCCGATCAGCCAACACTTAGGTTAATCTTTTTTCTAAATCTCCTTAATTCTCTCTTTCGCACTCTCTCTATTTATCTATCCATCTCTCTGTTTCGCTTTGTTTCCCTCTCTCTGTTTTCCTCCCTCTCTTTCGCTCTCTATGTTTCGTTTCTCTCTCACGCTCTCTCTCAAACCCGCTCCACCCAACTCGCATTACCCGCCCTATAAACCCAATATCCGGCGGATAAAATTCACTCTAGCCAGGTGACGGGTTAGAATTTCAAAACCCACATGATGCAGGCCGGGTGTTACTTTAATAACAATACCCGAAATAGCCAATACCCGGCTCCCGCCCACCCCTAGAATATCTGGTGTTACTTTAATAACAACGGTGGAGTGAAAAAATGGGAAAGATTAAAAAAAAAAAGAAAAAAAAAAGATGGGGCAATTTAGAAAAATGGCCGGGGGCTTTACAGTAAAATGCTGAGAAAAAGAGGCAAAACTTGGGGACACAACTTCTCAAGAAACAGAGAAGCCGAACCCCCATCCCACCGCCCTTTTTGCACCGAGCGCAGAGAAGAAGAAGGAGAGGAAGAGGGACCGGCTGTTGAGATAAAGGAAGATAAATTCTCCAAATGTAAGTTTGCTCCCAAACCTTTGAATTTTGGTTGTTTCGGTGCTGGGTTTTGGATCTCTATTGTTGTTGGGGGATTTTACTTTGTGCTGTATGGTGTTGTGTGTGTGATGGGTTTGTGATAACGGTCCTTTAGAATTTAGATGGTTGCGAAAAATGGGGGAGGGTGTCGTTGGATTGATTTTTCGGGGGTTTGATATTAGCTGAAATTTGAAGAGGAGGTGGAGTTTTTGAGCTTTGGGTAACCAAGCATGGGCCGATTTTGATAATTTTATTTTTGGTGTGATTGAAAGGGTGAGATGCTGTGATGGTATGATTTTATCCTCTGTTTCGGTTTGCGGTGATGGGTTGTTGCTTGGATGACAATCGGAAAGGGGGGTTGGGGGAGAAACAGCTAGGGCTGATAAAACCCTTATCCAACAGCTCCTGCAATTGTTCTTTTAACTCTCGTAGCCCCGACAGGCACCATACGATACCGTGCTTTAGAGGTACTGGGGAGAAGGTCGATTGAGAACTCAATCGCCAAAGAACACTGTCACACTTGTTCCATTAATTCCCTTGCACTTCTCTAAGATTTGATTCACGCTGCACTTTTGTTCTTGTTATCTTCTCTTGGTTTTAACTTTGTGCAATTGCGCTGACTACTCCACCCCCGAAAAACAAAAAACAACAAAAAGAATGGGTTTCTCTTATTTTGCTTAAACTTAGTTTGGTGGCTGAGAGAAATTGGAAAGAACAAGAGAGACAGAGGTCTTAGTTGATGGGACTTTCTATTTGGTCTCCTAGAATGGAAAATTGAAGAGATTCAACGTTATGTTTCTTCTCCTTTCTAAAAATTTTCCTAGTGTCAAACTGCTTATAATTGTAGTTTTATCTAGATAGTTGACGTTTTATGATGGTTTAGGGTTTAGTGATTGCAAAACAACAAAAAACAATTTTGACCTTTTATCACGCATACCATCGGTAAAATAAATTTATTTGGAATGATTAATTTTAAATATGACAATGGGTTTATTTCTTTACTATTTTAGTCATAATCTTGAGATTATGAAATTTCTATTTTCTGAAATGGGTTTTTGATTGCAGCATTATTTTGGCTTGACTCCCAACATTGTTGTTGGGGCTTCGGGGGAACTTGTTAGGAGGAAGCGTCTACGCTCAAAGGTACCTCAACATGGAATTAAATTTTAGACTTGTTTGCTTTTATGTTACATGAACGCGCACATATAGAGAGAGACTATATGTGGCTCCTTCGCGTGCGAGACTGTTGATTGGTTGTTTTGTGTATAGTATTGGCCAAAACTTGTGCTAAACTCTTCAGTTATATTTTTGGTTTCAGGGGATTAAAGACCTGCTAGTTTGTGGGTTGAACTTTGATAAATTAGGATTTAAAAGAGGGAAGAGTGTAGAGTTTGCTGTCAGTTTTTGCACACTTTCTGCGCTTCTATCACAAGTTACAATGTCGGTGACAGCAGGTGTTAGTGATACTATAATTGCCATTAGGGATAAGCTTAGAGGGAAAATTGGGCAAACAAAAGTTAAAAGGTATTGGCCTGGTAGAGCTCCTGAATGGGCAGATGATGCCCATGAAGATGGGGATATCCAGTTGGATAGGGTGGCTGCCCTGGAACAAGCATTCCCGAGGCAGGAAGACTCGCATATTGTTAAGAAGGATGATGCTAGGCTGCGCCGTTTGGCAGAGAGTAAGATAGATAATCGTGAGGAAGTGAGAGCTGATCATCGGCGCATCCGACAAGCAGAGATTGTTTCAACAATTGAGGAGGAAACTAGAAGGCAGGAAAGGTTAGATATGGAGGAAGATGATGCAGATGCTTTGGAGGAGAGGAGAAGAAGAATTAAGGAGAAGTTACTTCAAAGGGAGCAGGAAGAGGCTGTATTTCCAGAAGAAGAAGAGGAGGAGGTAGAAGAGGAAGAGGAAGAGGAATCTGAGTATGAGACTGACTCAGAGGAAGAACATACGGGTATTGCAATGGTTAAGCCGGTCTTCGTTCCCAAGTCAGAGAGGGATACCATTGCTGAGCGTGAGCGTCTTGAGGCTGAAGAAAGGGCTGTTGAGGAATCTAAGAAGAAGAGACTGGAGGAGAGGAAGGTGGAGACAAAGCAGATTGTGGTTGAAGAGATCCGAAAGGATGAAGAGATTCAAAAGAATTTGGAAATGGAGGCAAATATTGCTGATGTGGATACTGATGATGAAATTAATGAGGCAGAGGAGTATGAAGCTTGGAAGGTGAGGGAGATTGCTAGGATCAAGAGGGATAGGGAGGATCGCGAGGCGATGGTGAAGGAGAAGGAAGAGATTGAGAAGGTCAGAAACATGACAGAGGAAGAGAGGAGGGAGTGGGAGAGGAAGAATCCAAAAGCTGCTCCACCGCCAAAGCAGAAATGGAGGTTCATGCAGAAATATTACCACAAGGGTGCATTCTTCCAGGTAGATGCTGATGATCATGCTGCAACTGCTGGAACAGATGGTATTTTCACTCGGGATTTCTCTGCCCCGACTGGAGAAGATAAGATGGACAAGACAATATTGCCCAAGGTCATGCAGGTCAAGCACTTTGGTCGTAGTGGAAGGACAAAATGGACACATCTTGTCAATGAGGACACTACTGACTGGAACAATCCGTAAGTTCTCTTCTCTTTAGATTATCCTCCTTTCGTTCCCCCTTCTATAGTATTGCTATATCATATACACATTCACTCTGATGTCGATCTGCTGCTCTATTGACTTGGAATTATGTTAGTCTTATTTATTTATTTAGTTTGCATGGTGAAGCTTATTTGTTGAATCTTTAAAGTGGTACATGGAAGCAATAATCTGTTACATCTGAAATAATTTGTATAAAAATATGGTGTCCAAAAAGAGTTACTTTTGACATAGGATATTAGATTTTTCTTCTTCTTTTTAGGCTCTTTTTTTTGTTGGGGGGGGGGGGTTGAGGATCAAATTTAGTCTCTTGGTTTTCATGCAATTTCAATTTAGTCATTGGGTTTCAATTTCGACAATTAGATTCTTAGGTTTTACTCTGGCTTCAAATTGGTTCTTTCATCAACCTGCCGTCCAATTAATTAATGGTATGCCACATCTCACCAATAAATTGATGCCATGTGGCTTTCATTTATATCTTAAATAAAAAAAATTTTAAAACTAAAAAAGGGTGGTCATCCACCCTTCTCGGCTGCCCCTCACCAGTTAAAGATGGCCAACCATCTCTCATTTGGTGAGGGACGGTTCAACCACCTTCTAATTTAAAGTAAATGTGCCACCTGAAATATACAGATGGCACATGACGTGTCTTAATGCGAGTCACGTAGCATCAATTTATTCGTCTTATTAGGCACATTGCTAATTAATTAGGCGGGAAGTTAGCGGTAGGACCTATTTGAAATTGGGGTAAAACCTAAGGACCTAATTGTTGAAATTAGAAAGCCAGAGACTAAATGAAAATCTGATTTTTTTTCCTTTCTCTTTTCAATTGATTTAGTATCCTCTCCCCCCATTTTTTAGATGTTATCTGTTGTCTGTGATCGTATTCCCTTTTCCATGACAGCATAATCCCATTTTGTTTGTATTGTTTGTGATATTACCAATACGGATATTGAAACAAAATGAAATTATATAATTTCTATCTGCTGAAACATTAGGACCACTGGAAAGCATAGTCGTCTGGCTATTTCTTTTTAATATCAATTAGATTTCCTGAATTGACGTACCCTTTTTGAGTTGGGAATGAGGGAAAAAATTCCTCCCCCCCAAAAAAAATTCCACTATGAGTTGTCTATAAAACAGAAATTCTGTGTCTTTTGTGACACCCATAACCCTTGAGGTTAAGCAATGAGGCTAGAACTTACAACTATGCCCACATTTCAATATCTTATTTTGACTTGAATAATTCTACGAAAATCTGCCATCATGGCTCGAAATGTACTAGAGCCTTCTGCTGCACTACCTCTAGCCACTTCGCCTCTGCCACCAGCCACCTCAAAAGACACTGGTTCAAGTTTCAATAAACTTGTGGAGAAAAAATCAAAAGTGAAACAATACGAAAAGATTAAAATTACTAACCTCCTTCATCATCTCCTAAAATCCAAACCCCCTCTTCACTTGGTGACCACCCTATTCTCACACCATTGTTGCAGGCAAAAGAAAAAGGAAACAATTTGTTAAAAAAAATCTAGGAAATTTTTTGAAAAATTGGGACTAAACTGACTGACACCATCCATCACAACCTTTTCATCAAGCCAAAAATTTACCCCTTACAAACTGCATAAGACCTTTAAGAATAAAATGAAAGAGAAATAACATATATGTGTAAAAAGTAATAAATCAAGCTCGGTTGTAAAGAAAGGAAGGTCAGCCTTTGATTTATCACGAAGAATATGCATATGAAACCGATGAGGGCTGGCTGTATCGCTAAAAAATTTGGGGAGAATTTTTCAGTGGTTGTAAAACAGAAGGCTGACCCATCATCATTCTTGAAGCTGTGCTGGAACATGTTATCCATTAATTGATACAGTTGTGTTTTTAACCACCCCTCCAAAAAAAAAGAGAGAGAAGAAGAAGAGGAAAAACAAGTTCACTCTGTAGAAATATAATGACATCTTACCCTGTAGGTTTATTCAAAAGGCAATTTCTCCTCCTCTAAGAACATAGTGGAGGATGAAGTCTGTGTATACAAGACTCATCGGGTGTATATATAAGTTATGAATAAAAGAAAAAGTAATGATATGCTAACAAATTAAACTTAGTTGAAGAATTACTTGTGAGGAATCTAATGGTTTTTTTCTTCCTCTCTCTCTGGGAAATGTTCAAAAAAAAGTTATTATGGATAATAATTCTCTCAGTAAAAAATACTTATAAAAAAAAAAAATAAGTCTCTCAGTAAAAAATAAAGAACATTGTCAAAGGTATCACTAATAATAACATGTATTTGTGTTTTCCTTTCTGCTACTTTGCAGTGAAACCTTTTCCTTATGAAAAAATAAAAAAATAAAAAAGAACATCATTAATATTACATGGTAAGAATCATAACGATAGATTGGTGTTGTATGTGCAAAAAAAGTGGGAAAACTCTTGATCACATCCTTCACTGTGATATTGCGAGAGACTTATGAAATTTGGTCATTAGGATGTTTGGAGTAGAGTGGGTTATGCTGAGACGGGTGGTGGAGCTCCGGGCGTGTTGGGAAAGAAGGTTTAGTTGAAATGATATTGATATTGTTTGGAATGTAATCCCGTCTTATTTAATATGGTGCATTTGGAAAAAAATTAATGCTCGAAATATTGGGGATTATGAGAAGACGAGCTCGGATCTACGACTTTGTTTCCTTAAATCCCTCTTCGAGTGGATCTCTCTTAAAGCCCTCTTGATGTCTCAAACTTTGTAGATTTTTGTGCTCATTTTCCAAAAAAAAAAAAAAATGATATTGCTGGATGTTTTTCTTGTATACTTCCTGTGTCCTTGGGTTACACCTCTTGCTCATTTTATAAATATGCTTTACTTGCATTAAAAAACATTACACGGTCAGAGGTTTTTACTTATTAAACTGCATACTGTTTTGACTTTGCCAATGGGTAATTAAATCCATCATATCCTTCTCTCTCTCTCTCTCTCTCTCACATTTTCACTTCTCTTCTACGTGCTGTAAATTTAAGACATTAAACTGCATACTGTTGTCTTTGCCAATTAGTAATTAAATCCAACATATCCTATTTATATAATATGTTCATACAGTTAACTCTCTCTCTCACATTTTCACTTCTCTTCTACGTGCTGCAAATTTAAGACATTAAACTGCATACTGTTGTCTTTGCCAATGAGTAATTAAATCCAACATATCCTATTTATATAATATGTTCATACAGTTAACCCTTTGTCATCCTTCTGGTTGTCTATCTCTATTACAAATTGTCTATGGCCATGCAGTTAACCTCTTGTCATCCTTCTGGTTGTCTCTCTCTATTAGAAATTGTCCATCTTATTTTATATGAATCGGAAGGGTGTTGCACATTAACTTAAATGACCTAATATGGAAAATTTGGAGTCAGTCCTAGGCTATTGCTTTTCATACTTGCACTTCCTGTTGTGGGAAACACGAAGTATATATGATACAATTACTCTCTCTCTCTCTCTCTCTCTCTCTCTCTCTCTCTCTCTATATATATATATATATATATATATATATATATATATATGTGAGTGTGTGTGCTGCTTCTTGGTACTTGAAATGGATCACCAATTAGCAGATTTTGAAGATTTGCTTGTCACTCTCTGTCAGAATGTTCTTTCATGCAGTACTTATCAGTACACACCCATGTCGATCCAAATCTCAATTATTTTTTTTGTTGTACAGGTGGACATACAATGATCCTCTTCGAGCCAAGTACAATGCAAAAATGGCTGGAATGAATGCAGATATATCGAAACCTAAAGGAAGCAAGAAATTGAAGGATTGGGAATCTCGTTAATTTTGTTGGAGAAATTGAATATTTCTTAGCCATTGTTTTGTAGATACATGTATGCTTTAAAAGTCTCCTTTTCTAGTTATCTGCCATCTGAGAAGAGGCTTTTATCTATTGGAAGCAAGGAACAAGGAATCTGAAAATGACGTCACTTTTGTGAATAGAAAATGCCTTTTAAAATAGAGTAATGTTATTCTTGAAACTTATTTATCATACCTATTTCATGTTAGATATTATGGTGTGTTTTTAAGTGGCTTTTCATACTTGTAAAGGAATTGTAGGTCTAGCATCAGTCTTCTTTTTTTTTTTTAGTAGATGACATGATTCCAATCAGATCCTTTAAATAAGACTTTGGGCATGTTTGGCAAAGCTATTTTGGACTCTTGGGTAATGTTTTGCTTTTTTGCTAGCAAAAGCATTATCAAACATTTCATACCATAAAACGCTCAACCCTATAGTTACCTTTTATGTCATATTACAATGAAAATTCAAAAAGCACTATTTTAAAAGTTTAGTCAAACAATCTCGAATTCAAAATCTCCAACGTAGCCGTTTGACGTGTTTTTCACTTTTTTGTTTGAAAAAAAATGTATAATCATCATTGTTATATGCAAAAGTCTTGGTGAAGCAGTGAACCACCACTCTTTTCAGAAAAGCAGGGTTGAAAATTCAGGCAAGAAGAGTGCCTGATGCTCTCAAATTTCAACTCCAAACAGATACATAACGAGGTATTATATTATTTTCTTTCTCAAAAATTTCCCAAATCTACAATGGAGGAAATCATGAACCAAGTGAAAGAAAAAGCAAGACTCAAACAGAACCGAAAAAAATTCAAATACAAATGTGGAAGAGGGAATTTTATCATTTCTCTACTACAATTCCTGAAGAAGCTGAACCTGGACTCTGCGTTACGCTTTCACCAACAAATTTCAGTTCCTGATCATGAAGAATATATTCAATTATTGTCATCAATTTCATTTAGACAAGTAAAAAATTTAAATTATTGGATGCGGAAAATAATTACCGGTGATTGTCCTTCGTTGATCTTCTTTACTTGTTCTTTCTCTCTGAGAGATCGGATCGGAGAAACTCGCTGATCCAAATAACTCAAAGGTTAATATGTTACAAAAAAAGAAAAAGAAGAAGAAAAATTAAATCAAATATGGATTACAAAAAAATAAAAAATAAAATAAAATAAATCAAATATGGAGTATGATGCTTAATCAGTGCTTTACCATACTGTGAGATTTGAGTTCATTCAATCTGTACAACCTATCGACCTCGATCTCGAGCTTCTTCTGGATCTCTCCTCGCTCTTCCAGTTCCTTCATATTCAGCTCTAAAACCATGTCTCTCTCTCTGAGCATCTTCTCTGTTCTCTCTCGGTCCGATCTCAGCCTATCGAGCTTCTTCCTGATGGCGCTCAGCTCCTCCGCGAGCGACGCATCCAGCGAGTCGATTTTCGCCGGAGGAGTCGAGTAGATTGAACGGTTCTCCTTGTTGCGGTCGTCGACGGCCACTGAGATCTCGATCGGTTCCTGCTTCGGCTTGGTGATGGGCGTGGAGTGGGGAACGGGGTTCGCCGGACAGTTCTTCGGCTGGAGAGGCCTCCGGCCGGATTTTAGCCGGAGATTCTGATCTCCGGCGAGGGAAGACCGAGCCGTCTGCATTGGTGAGGGTTGTGTGTGTTTTCTGAGGTTGTGAGATAAAAGAGAGGATCACTATCAAGATAGCGATTGAGCTTTAAATTTGAAAGTGTGACGCGCTAACGGCTACAATTTTCGGATGAGAGGAAAGCGACTATCCGACCACCATTTTAGAGTTCTGAAATGCCCCTGGCTGGCCTGCAGATCAAATATTATTTAATTTATTATATTATATTTCAGAACATTGCTTGTGTAAACGTATGTGAAACACTTAATTAGAGTGTTGTTCGTCAACTGGCCTATTAGCTCAGTTGGTTAGAGCGTCGTGCTAATAACGCGAAGGTCGCAGGTTCGAGACCTGCATGGGCCACAGCTTTCAATAAAATCGTTTTGCTATTTGCTCCATTGGTTTTCATAATTCCATTCCTTCTAAAATTAAATAAGAGAGGCATAATTGTCTTTTCATAGGCATTTGTTATCAATTAATCCCAAAATGTTAACATACATCTCAAATTTAAATTGGGTATAAACTCAGATCTGAATATAATATCATATTAAAAATTAAAATGGAAAAAAATCGGAACAAACGTTTTGTCTCGATGGTTTCATAAGGGTTACTTCCAAGTGGGGTTCTTATCTTAAGGTTATTTTTGTTTATTTTTTATTTTTTGTGTGTTCTCAAAACAAAAAAGCACTAACAACACAAAACTCTAATACCGTTCTTCATTCAAAAACAATAAAACAGTTATAAAGAAAACATAACTGAAATTTCTTCATAAAGCATGATGCTATGAGTCGAACATCAATACCTAAGAATAATAGTACAATAGTAGAGAATAGTAGAGAATAGTGTAATCTAAGCTTCATCCTTTTTTAAGTATCTGTGTTCCCTAAGTTGAAATATAATAGTTCAATAGTAGAGAATTAACTAAGCAATGAAGATTGTTTGAGAAATAGACTCACCTTCCCAATATTCCGGCTACTTGGCATTACAACTTTGTATCCTACCTAATAAACTTAAAATCACAAAATTAGATGTTTCTAGGAAATATTCTAAATATTTAATATGTTTCATAATCATTCTTACCATTTACCAAGTCACCGTTTTTAAACCCTAAATTATAAGAGAAGGAAGTCCATGCCATTGAAATGAAGATTATTTGTAACAAACAGATACACAACATACTGAAAAATGATATACTATACTTGTGGGCCAAGACTCATCTATGTCAAGCTATAAAGAGAAAGATGGAAACCAAGTAAATGATCCCAATAAAGACAATAATTCCAAGAAAGAAAAAGGAAAAAAGAAGCAACTATATACCTGGCTGACGTCCTCAAGAAGAAAACTTTCTGATTCCCTGGAAAGCAAACTTGGCCTCACTTGCACAAACAAAACCACCCTCAAGATGTTACAGCAATTATTGGTAAATTAAGTAGTTGCTTTAACTATTTATATACATTATATTATCACTTACAGATGTGGTGTGTCCACCCAAAGCTACGAGACGAAGCCCAAGCTTAAAGCGCTTCGAATGCTGATCACTTGCTTTGCCACTATATTCGACCTCCGCCTCATTTGTCTCCCTTTTCTCGGCCCCATCTTTCCAACTTCAACCAATTCACTCTGTTCCACACTTTCCTCGCCCTTTGTACTATTCTTCCCATCCGCCAAAGAACCTTTCAATTCAAGGATATTCAAACCCAACGACGCCGTTTCACCCCTGCCGGAGCTGTTTTCTCCTTTCTCCTTGAAACCCAATTCGCCGTAAGACCCGTGCTCCTCTGGCTCGAACACCTCGTTGGGATTTTTTCAGTGGGATTTCGTTAGCCTTGGGAAGTTTCGAATGTGGATGTACGAAATCGGTTCGTTTTGCGGCGTCCAATTGAATTATGATTTTAAAAAAAATTAAGACACTTATTAAATATATTTGTTCAAATATCAAAAAAAAATTTTGAGTGAAAATTATCAACTTACTTAAAAATTTTAGAAACTATTATGAAGAAAGACTTTAGTTTACTTACAATTGGATAAGTATCCTTAACTATATATTTAAGATATAGTAGTATATTTTTCAAAAAAAAAAAAAGATATAGTAGTATAGTTTTTGAAAGTACTCATATTTTTTATACCAATTTAACACCGGCTGATGTGTAGATTTTTTTAATGTCAACCAATGTAAAATAAACATGAATAATAGTATAACTCTAGAAAAAAAAAATTGTAGTTTTATATTTTACATTCTTGAGCTCTTTATCCCTATAAACTTTCTCATAGAGGGAAGACTCTTTTTATACATATTTTTTTCACTACTATGAATGCTCATTTGAATCATGTAAGTTCACTGTATATTATTTTGCACAAAATGTGCATCAAATATGAGTCTACGCATATAATTTTTCTTTATAAAAAAATATTAAAATTATTAATAAATCATGGCAATTATTAACAATGACCCTAACCATAAATCAAGGCCCAATCCTTTGGGCTCAAAAAAGCTAAAAAGCCTAAGGGTCTTCATAATCACAAGCCCACAAAATGACAGTTACATAAAATCTAAGATAAAAGTTATTTTTTTCATAAATCTCTTTCTATTATACTTTATTTTTATAAGAGCATTCTCAATAGAAGAGTTAAATGTTACTTTTATCTAGAATAGCTCTTCAAATGTTTAAAAAACCTCCCGCATTAGATGAGCCAAAAATATATGTAAAATAGATATTTGATTAGAAGAGCTAAAAAAAAATTAAATGTAACAGCACTTTTTAAGAGAGTCATTTTATTTTTTAGTGTCTCTCTCATACTTTATCTTTTTCTCAAATCTTTTCTCACCTTTTTTTAAAAAATATAGCTAATCGGATGTAGAGATACTTAAAAATAGCTTAGCTAAACTAAATAAAAGTGAATTTTGAAGAGTCATTTTACATAAAAATATAGCTCTTCCATTGGGAATGCTCTAAGTTGGTTACTAACTTAATTATTAGAGGTTTGTTGCTGGTCATCAGCAGCCTAGCGGCCCTAGCTGAAGCTACTTCGGTGATCATTTTCTTATCTCGCAGGTGGTTCGTCGTCTAATTTGGTTGTGTAAAAAAAAAAGTTATTTTCAGATTTTTTTTTAAATTTTTTTTTAATAATAAATATGTGGAAGATGTAAATTTAGTAGACTAAATTATTATTATTATTATTATTATTATTTTAAAATCTTCCACCCAAATTTTTATTAAGAAACTTTATCTAATGTGATAAACTCAATCGCAAGATTGTAATTAAATCAGTTAAATAAGCGGGCTACCAATGGGTTGAGAGAGAGAAGATAGCGTGCACGGCTGTATTCCAATAATAACACGCATTACCAAATCCCAAAGGCATATTCTAAAGACAAAACCCCGCATCAGCATCGCCTGGCGGATCAACCATCCCAAACGAAGCCACGTGTTAGGAGTCAAACGCGAGCATCAATTCCCAACTTTTCAAGGATTGTCCTTCGTTATAGGCGGCGACGCGAGGCATTTGTTAAAAAAAGCCTCACAAAAAACACGCTCTACAGTTCATCTTCGGCCTCTCCCTCCGCAACTTTCCAGGTACTTTGAATTTCAATTTTGTTCTTCCTACCTCAACGTTAATTTTAATTTATATATGACGCAATTGTAAACTGGGGGTAATGAACGCGATGGTTATGGATTTCTTTGAAGAGATCTGATTTATACGCTGGAGCGCGTCGGGCTCTGGGTTTAATTGGATCTTTGTTGTATGATTCGCGTCTCATTCATTATCCAGTCTCGGCTTCCAAATTTGTTAGGGTTTGATTTTCCGTATTGCGAAGTTCCAAACTTTTTTGCATGCAAAAGCCTGATTGCTTCTTATGTAAGATTCGCTCGCTAATCTTAATAGCTGATTGAGCCAATATCCAGAATCTTTATTAGGGTTTGGTTTTGGGGATTACCTTAACCCAATTAATGAAAATGTGCGGAGACTATTAAGTTTTGGTTTTGATTCTTTAGTTTTTATTTGTGATTTTATCAAAGTCCATTTTTTTTTGGCTCCTGTATTGGTAAAACAATTCTTCCCACATATGATCCAGTGTTTCTGTTTTTGGGTTCGAATTTATTTTTGCGAATCATGTGGCAGTGTATAATAATACATTGAAAAAAGCCTGAAAATTTTAATTATAACGTATAATATGTCGATTTGCTCATAAAATCGATACATCACATATTCCTTAGCTTTGCGTCCCCCACCGATATCTCTTTCTGTTTGGTTAGTATCTGTTGCTCTTCTTTATTTATTGGGTTTTCTGAGGGTGGACTTCTATTAAAGAAGCTTCGTTCCGTCACAAAATCTTTTAAATTCTTGCACTTTCATTATTATAATTTATGAACTTATAAAAAAAAAAAAAAAATTATAATTTATGAGTTTTCCTTTCAAATTTGCATTACTTACGTGTTTATGCTTGTATTTGACCTTGATGTGCAGATTTGACAACTTGATCTTCATGAGTTCAAGAATTACTGAGACATCCGTGGTTTCCTGTAAATCGGGAAACAAGAACATCATCTTCTTCTGGATTCTGTTTTGCTTGCTGCCTAAATTCTTGGGAACTCCTTTTGCATTCGGAGACTTCCTGTTAATAAAGGCTATTGATAGGCGTCCTTCTGCAGTGCGGGTCTTCAAGACTCTTGGGGAGATCAACCTGTAATCGCTATTAATTTGAGCATCTGCCGGTCCTGATCTCTCCTTCGAACTTGGCAACATGGTTTCATCTCAATTACCTGGTTTGACCAAGACTGGCATTTGCAAACCATTACAAACGCAGTTACTTTTTCCTGTGAACCCCACAGATGCTGCAGTTACTGATCATGTTGAGCTGGATTTCTCTGACGTGTTTGGTCCTCTTCCAGTTCAGACGTCAATAGAAGTGAATTATGGTGATTCTTGTGACTCTGTTGGTCTTGAAGATGCCAATGAGCTAATTTATGAGGACCCCGTTGTCATTTACACCCGATCACATTCTCTGGTTGGCCCCTCTTCTTGTGTAAGTCAATCATTGAAGCTCAGCAAGCTCACCATACATGAGTCAGAAGATTCGGAGGAACTAGTAGAGTGTGTTCATGGAGAAACCGTTAAAGAACTTCAGGAACCTGCCAATGATGGCAAAATTGAGAAACCCTTAAACGACATTGACGAAAATTCTGTGAAGGTTGAGAGCGTGGGCATTGAAGATTTTGAAATTTTGAAGGTTGTTGGGCAGGGTGCATTTGCAAAGGTATATCAGGTGAGGAAAAAGGGTAGCTCAGAAATATATGCAATGAAGGTTATGCGTAAGGACAAGATTATGGAGAACAATCATGCTGAATACATGAAAGCTGAGAGGGATATTTTGACAAACGTGGATCACTCCTTCATTGTCCAACTCAGATACTCATTCCAAGTAATTTCTACCTGTCTTAAATTTTTTGAAGTTTAGTGTTTGATACGCCTCAGTTTTTGCTGCTGTTGCTTTTTATCTGAGAATCCCAATAGTATATATTATTATCTTAAAAGTTTCTCTCTAGCATGACTGATGTTTACTCAAAGATGTGCTAGGGTGACGTATCTGAATCTAAATCAGCTTAGTTTGTCAAATTCTTCATAATAAGACTACTGACCCTAGTTATTCTGCCATGCAGACCAAATATAGACTATATCTTGTGCTGGATTTTGTAAATGGAGGTCACCTTTTCTTTCAGCTCTACCACCATGGCCTTTTCAGGTACCCCTGATTTCAATGTTTTTAGTCTATTCAAGAGTGTGCAAGTATTGGGGCTAATTAGTCTATCTTTTTGTTTTAATTTTACAGGGAGGATCTTGCTCGTATTTATGCAGCTGAGATTGTTTCTGCAGTTGCGCACCTTCATGCAAATGGCATAATGCATAGGGATCTTAAACCTGAAAATATCCTGCTCGATGAAGATGGCCATGTACTACTACTACTCCTCTTTCTCTCTCTCTCATTGTTTATGTGCGTGTGTTTGCATCTGTGCTTTTGTGTCATTGTGTGTGTGAACATTGCTGATTGCAACCCCTCAATGAAGAAATGTCTAGCTGACAGTTACCCATTACTCAATTAGGCAATGTTGACTGATTTTGGACTCGCAAAGAAATTTGATGGAAGCACGAGATCTAATTCTATGTGCGGAACTTTAGAATACATGTCGCCTGAAATTGTTCTTGGAAAGGGCCACGATAAGGCTGCAGACTGGTGGAGCGTGGGAGTTCTATTATTTGAGATGCTAACTGGCAAGGTTAGTTTTGTACTTGTGTTTATTTGTTGATTTTGGTCTTTTTGTAACATGATAGGACAGCAGTTTGTGGAACCAAACGGTTAAATTTTTTCTCTCTGTTTTCTGCTTGTACAGCCTCCGTATACTGGGAACCGAGAAAAAATCCAGCAAAAGATAATGAAGGAAAAGATCAAGCTGCCAGCATTTTTGTCAAGTGAAGCACATTCTCTGTTGAAAGCGGTAAATCTTCATACTCCATCTGTGTTTTCTATCTAATTGTCACATTCTCTATTAATTGAGATATTACTCTCCCGGTTTTCTGAGTCTTCCAAGCCTGGTCTACCTAATTAGCATCATCTTTTTTCTTCTTTTCTCGGAGTATTTGCCTGTATAAAACCCAATTTGTATCTTGCTATAGAATAGAGAGTTGAGAAACTAGTCTATTGTTTCAACCCTTAAAAATAATGCAACTAAATGTATATTTCTCCTCTTTCTCTTGTAGCTGCTAACAAAAGAAGCAAGCAAGCGCCTGGGTAGTGGACCTACAGGGGGCGAGGAAATTAAGCGCCACAAGTGGTTCAAGCCAATCAACTGGAAAAAACTGGAGGCCCGACAAATCCAGCCAAGTTTTCGTCCTGAAGTTGCCGGGAAGCACTGTGTAGCCAACTTTGAGAAGCGCTGGACCGACATGCCGGTGGTGGTTTCGCCGGCTGCAAGTCCAAATGCCAATGGAAACCCCTTCACGGGCTTTAGTTATGTGAGACCTGCAGCCTCTTTTCTTCAGAAGGACAGCTCCATGTACCGCTAGATGCAAAGTTATGGTGTTTTATTACCAATTTGGTTTCGGGATCTTGTGACCATGCAATTACGGTAGTTTGTGCTAAAAAAAATATTTTAATTTTCCTTTGGTTAACCTTAAAATTGTACTTTAAGGCAGACATAAACATATGATTTGATTGTTTGCTTGTTGGACAAAGAATTATATATTTATGCCATTATTGGACTTGTTTATCTATATATTCCTTTAAGGTTCTCTTCTCATGATTTTTATTCAGTTTTATTACAATTAATAATGTATTATAGACAAGTAAATTTTTTTATGTTAGCAATTTTATTACTTAATAGTTAGATACAATCTTTTAATTAGATATTTTTAGTCACATTAAAAAAAAAAAAAAAAAAAATTCTATTCTATAGAAATATGGAATTCGATTAAATTATTATTGCTTTGAGATTAAATAAAAAATAAAAAATTCTAAGAGATAAATAAATATATTTTAGTCACACTTCACGTACATTCCTGATAACATTACGACCAACGTGGCCAAACACCACCCTCTGCTGACGCTACTATTGTATCCCTAAAGAAACTCAACGGAAGCTCCTTGTCGGAGCACAACCATGGCTTCTCTGCTTTGTCCTACTCCAAGTACTCTTCGACATAATCCTAGAAGTGCCTGCTTCTCTTCTTTGAAGCTGGCTTCTCGAACTAATCTCTGTATCTTCACAAAACGTTGCAAAAGTAACCCAACAAGGTGTAATGCATTCCTTGAGAACGTCCAAGAAGATCTGCTGGAAAGCACCCTTCATCTGGATCAATTTCCTGTTTTCCGATATGGGTTTTTACAGTTTCAAAGATTTACTGGGGAACTACCAGAGATGCAGAAGTGGGGGTTTCTGGTATTTGCTGGGCTCACTTGGATTTATTTGACTGCAAGGCCTGGTATTCTTCTAGGTGCCATTGATACATACCTTCTGGCTCCTCTGCAACTGGGTTTCGATAGTTTGACTGGAAAGAGGAGTTTGAAGACTTCTGATTTTGTGGTAGGAAGAAAACTGGGAGAAGGATCTTTTGGTATTGTTTATTCTGGTGCCATTGTTCCCAATAATGTGGCTGCAGAAACGAAGGTACAGAAGAGAGGAAGAAAAAATGATTTGGAGTTAAATAAGAGGGTCAAGGAGAAGGTCATTCTGAAAAAGGTAATCTCTGTGATGGCTCATGGTTTTATATTTTTCCTTTTTCTGGATATATATTTGGATTCGTATCTTTTCAAGTATATATGTTTCATGTCTTTGAGTTATTTCCAGTTTCCCTCAGGTGGGCTTGTTGTTTAGGTTTTGCTTAATAAAATAAAGGTCATTTGCAATTTTCTGATGTAACCAATTAGAAGCATAGAGCTTTTTGCATTTTGGTTAAATTTGTTTAAACCATGAGTTATCTCAAAAAGCTTAAGTTAATAGAAAATGATGAATTTAATTTTTAGGTGAATTATACAAGACTTCAACTCTTATATCATGTTAAATCACCATTCATATTATAAGAAAGGTAAAGTTAATTATTTAGATTAATATTTTATTTTACCATATGTGGTTCTGTAAAGTTGAGTTCTGATTAATGAGCCAATTATCTCAAAGTGTAAACTTGGGTTGCTTTGGGACTTTATTTGTTAAAAAAGAGAAGTCCTGGAATTTTAAACTTCAAATTATTCTTTCCCTTGCAATATCCATTTTTCTAATCCTTGCCTGATGTGTACATTTATAAATTTAGTTTTTTATTGATGGGACTGTGCAGGTGAAGGTTGGAATCCAAGGGGCTGAAGAATGTGGTGATTTTGAAGAGTGGTTTAACTACAGGCTGTCTAGAGCAGCTCCTGAAACATGTGCTGAGTTCCTTGGAAGTTTTGTTGCTGACCAAACAAATTCACAATTCACAAAGGGGGGAAAGTGGCTTGTATGGAAATTTGAGGTGCAGTTTTATAGATCAAACACAAATGCATTACATGACAATTAGGACTCACTGAATGGTATGAGTTTGTGATATTGTATGCATGGGGGATAAGTATGCCTGAGTTATGCCCTTAATGGGGCTTATTGGTTTATTTATTTTGACCTTTATAGGATTACTTAATGCAATACTTTGCGTACTGTCCTGCAGACTAATTATAGGGATATCCATGTGACAGGGAGATCAAGATCTTGCTGATTACATGAAGAATCGGAACTTCCCTTTAAATTTGGAGTCTGTCATGTTTGGGCGTGTCTTGCAGGGAGTGGACTCTGTTGAACGGGATGCTTTGATCATCAAGCAAATAATGCGCCAAATAATTACCTCACTAAAGAAAATCCATGACACAGGCATTGTTCATCGTGATGTAAAGCCTGCAAACTTAGTGGTGACAAAAAGGGGAAAGATCAAGCTCATAGACTTTGGGGCAGCCACAGACCTTCGGATTGGCAAGAACTATGTGCCCAACCGTGGCCTGCTTGATCCTGATTATTGTCCCCCCGAACTATACGTACTTCCAGAGGAAACACCAAGTCCACCTCCAGAGCCAATTGCTGCCCTTCTTTCTCCAGTTCTCTGGCAGGTTACATAATTTCTGCCTTTTCTTTTTGATGTGTATCTGTGAAGGAACATGTCAAATTGGATTTATAATGACTACTGGACCTGCTATTGACTTCATATGATAATCATCTGATTCATTGGATTTATCTGTACTTATTGGGATTCAGAGCATAATCTGATTTGTCAAAAGGCATTATTGGCTTGCTTTAACACTAGAGAGCATACGTCTCATGTGAATGCATGGTTTTTCTTTTGCCCACCATGTTACGGTATTTTGTTCCTTGAAGTGCTAAGTGGTTTTTGCAAATATTGTTGCAGCTGAACAGTCCTGATCTGTTTGATATGTATTCTGCTGGGATTGTACTCTTGCAAATGGCAATACCAAACTTAAGATCTACAGCAGGCTTAAAGAATTTCAATTTAGAAATAAAAACAGTTGGATATGACTTGAATAAATGGAGGGAGTATACGCGGTTTAGGCCTGACTTAACAATTCTTGATCTCGACTCGGGTAGAGGGTGGGACCTGGCCACAAAGCTTATATCAGAGAGAGGTTTTCTTAGAAGAGGGCGTATCTCTGCTGCTGCTGCTCTGACGCATCCCTATTTCCTGTTGGGTGGTGACCAGGCAGCTGCTGTTCTTTCAAAATTAAGCTTTACAAGGAAGTGAGCTACTTGGGATGCGAGTAAATGGTTTGCCTTCTCATACTATTTCATTTTCTGCAACTTTCCGGTTTAATACCTTTAAATTTTACATGACAATGAATCAACCCCTATTTGATTGCAAAAAAAAAATTGGGGGCCTCAAAAAATCTATGATTTCTAGGACTTTATCCTGTTGAATATTAACCATGTAGGACACTTGTGTGCTCAACAGTCATGCCAACCCTAAGAGTGTCATTTATATTTGTTAAGCAACTTGTCTTCTGGTGTTATTTCTACTATCCAATGTTCTTATAGTAATGTATTAGTTTTGTGCAAAAAATACTTATATAGTTGTGCCACTATGTGTAGATTTTTGGGAGTTTTTATGTCCACAAGCTGTGGTAAGAAACAGAAATGATGACCAGCAAAATGAGTTCCAAATTGTTGTTTGATTAATCCACCAAGGCGAATCTTGTTGTGTCCCCCCTCCTAGGCCAATCTTGTTTTCATAAAGTATCTTATGACTCAAATGATTTATATGTTTACTTCCCCTGCTTTACCTTTAAGCTGATTCAAACATAATTTTCTTGTTTCAGTTCACGACAGGGAGCTGTTAGAAGATTTTTGCGTAAATATTTTGCAGCTTGAGATAAAACAGTGGCAGAAGGATTGGAGATGCTTTATGAATAGCTTGCAGGCCAATTGATGAACTTGCCATTTTTGCATAAGGTGACTGAGGTACTTAACAATGCATTGCCTGCAAAAAGTACTTTTTACATTTTACTTAATCCTTTGGTGTAATTACAACTAGTCACAGTAATTCAGAGTTTTTCCCCCCCAAAGATTACAAAGTTAATTCTCATTTGGCAAATCAAACTTTCTTTACGGATTTCATTAGCACCATCAGTGCCAAGGATACATCTGACTGAAGGAGAATTCAGAAGGCGTCCCCATGCCATGACCAAATCATTTGATCAGAATCGACAATAAGATTTATACCGATACCATCTTTTCATATTTCTTGGGACATTCTGTAGTATATATGTAGTAGTGGAACAGGAACTGTTACTATTGTTTAATGATATTTCCTCTCTTTCTTTATAAAACATGAACTGTTACTATTGTTTTCTATTCTATTCCTGAAATGGACTCATTCTGCCCAGTTGTTTCGTCATTTTGAAGCAGAACAGGTGCAACACGGTTCATCGATTACCATAGAAATGAACGTAGTCCGGAATATAAACCAATAAAAGATCTGATGAATGAATCACAAGAACACAAGTCACAATAACTATCAGCCATTTCTTTCCTGTTTGTCAATAGCTTTTTTTATTTTTTCTTAATAGTGAAATTAACATTTATGTCTTTGCGTATAGAAACCGAATGGCTACATTATCATCAGTATCTTCTCTTTTCCGCCATATTCGGACCTTTTCTTTCTTTTCATGTTTAATTTTACAGTTCATCAGAGTAAAGTAATGTCTCCCAAGCATGCTTCTTGCAGCCCCAACGACACTTCCAAGAACACTTGGAGTTGAAGGTTGAAAGTCTTGCGGACTGAAGGGTTATGATTTTTGTTGCTGAAGTAGATTTGGATAGAAAAATTGCATACCCATCATCCATGTAGTCTGTCCCTTCAGGAAAAATCTGCCATAAAAGACTCCCACCCCCACTCCCTCCCTTCTTTGTAGAGTTCAAGAGGGTTGTGTATACTGTTGTGAGAAGGGTGTCCCGGTATGAGGAATTGTAGCCAGGGTCCTTTGTAGATACACCAAATTCAGCAAACACAACTGGCATCCCAAGATATTTCTCAGCGTCTTCTATATGAGCTTCCATCCATGACTTTGTGAATTGCAGATGGGCATCCGAGATTGATTGTGAAATCCTTCAAATCAATTATAAGCATGTCTATCATAAGGGGGAAAAGGGCTAGCTGATCTCATCATATTTGAGTTACTGAGTACTCACCAAGAGTCTGCATAAATGTGAACAGAAGCAAAATCAACACCAAGAACCTGATGGTTCCTGATGAAGTCAGTTCCCACCTGTTGGGCATATGTATTTGGGTTAAACTGAACTTTGTCAGGTGTTGAGGGACCATAAAATCCTTCCAATCCAATCTCCACCAAGTGTTTTGGATCCATGCTCTTCACATAGACTGCCATTTCTTGTATCCATGACTAGAAATCAATGAAACTAAATCCCTTTAGGCTTTAGGCTTTAAGAAATGAGGAGGGAATGAACAGAATTCACTCCTTAAAAGGCTACCAAGAATAAGATACAAACCTGCAGTTTATTTCCAGAGGGATCTGAGGTGCATCGAGGCTCGTTCATCAGTTCCCAAGCAAAAATTGTGGGGTCATCCTTGTAGGTTATATTTGTAACTGTATTGACTCTATTAAGCACCGTCTGATTTGTCAAATCATCGAAGTAAATTATAACAAAATTGTTAGTACAGAAATCTAACACAGAAAAGTAAATGATCCTTAAGGTGTGTTACAGAGTGTTATAGAGTCACCAATTCTAGTAAGTATGCACTTCTTTAGGACACAATAGAGCTCAAAAAACTTTAGAAGTTTGATTGTGTTTTATATAAATCGAAACCAAACTAGAACACTCTTAAAGTTTTTATTTTAGCATGAAAAGAAATATGAATGGTATTTCTACCGAAGGATTTTGAGAGAGATCGAAGAAGAGAAAATTTCAATGTATTTAAAACTAGTATATATTAGTCTATAAAGTGTCAATTTAGGAGTTTTAATTGATGTTTCATTAACAGACATGCATGATTATACTACTTTTTAACAAAAATTAGATTGAAATGTGAAAGAGATTAATCTGTAATTAGGACCAAGACCTAATGTTACATATTTGAATAGTAACGCATCTCATGCTCGTTTTCCAAGTTCAACAAACAAAAGATGATTATAATAGTAGTGACAGTGAGAAACTAGCCTTAACATGAGCCTTGTAGTAGCTTCGGAGAGTTGGATCGGAGAAGAAGTCATCATCGGATGTTAAATTCAGGCCGGCAGCTTTTCCCCATTTCACGTATTGTGCTTTGCCACCATATGCATCCCAGTTGTTAGCTAATGACAATATGAGCCTGATATTGTATTTTTTTGCTTCACTCACCACAAAATCCAAGGCCTGTATTTCAAACGGAACCCAGATCAATTATAAACATTTCTCAATTGCTATGAATTTACAGACACATTTTCTCAAGAACTAACAATTTTTAACATAATCTGCAAATCCCACACGAATTTAGTAGATTAAGGTTTAACCTATATAGTCTTATAGTACAGCTGCTTGAAGGTAAAAAAAATGTATATTAAATTGTGCGGAACTTTCAAGCTAGCCAACAAATTGTATCTTCACTGAGGTGGCTGCTGAATATGACCAAAACATCTAAATATAAATCAACTCAATGCTATTGGAGACTCTTTGAAGTTGATGTTATTGAGCAAAATTTAGAATCAAGACACCCCAGAAAGAATTTCAGAGTACCTTGAAAACAACTTCGTCGTAAACCGATGGAGTTTTCTGAAGAGCTCGCCACTGTCCATCATTGAATGCCCAAGTTCTGCAAACTGTTAGACCCACCAAAGATGCTTGTTTAAACACATCCGTGACCTTTCCTCTGGTGGATTCGTCCGCAGCAAATACCATCAACCAATAAGTGTTGAAGCCATTTACATAGAAAGGTTGGTCGTTAACCACAAATTGGTTCCCTTTCTTCCCCACCATTAGCCATGGATCATCTTCCATCGTCCCCAGATCACCAATCCTAAGCACATATATTCCATAGTCAATCAGATACACATACAAAAAAGTTAACTTAAGGGAAAATAAGAAAATTCTTAAATGGGTACCCATAACTCCTGCCAGGATATGCTAAATGATTTTCAGCACCCTCCACCACGGCTTCCAATTGCTCCTCTTCACTGGCATCAACTGCAGTGGAACTTGAATGTTGAATAACAATCATAAAAATGGCCACCAGAGAGATAATGTGAAACCCAAAATTCCTTATTTGGGAATCCATGGTGCTGGATCACAAAGCCACATTTTGCATATCTCATGGACCACACATTTATATTTATCGATCTCGAAGGTTTCTTCTCCGACAGTGACGAAGTACAGAAGGAAAGTACTCAAGAAGGGATCAAGTTTCTAACTTTGAAGCCAAGACAACAATATCCTTCCTTTGCTCCATCCACTGCCTTCCTTTCACTTTCAGCTATGGCCTACGAGAATACAATTGAAGGGTAGGAGTAAAGTTGCAGATACATCATTTCTAAGGTACGTTCTAGTCAGGGGCGAAGCTACATAGTGTGCACTGGGGGGCAATTGCACCCATTGGCTTTTGAAAAATAAATTGTGTTATTTTGAAAATTGTAGACATTTCTTTGTCGTGCCTCTTACTATATAAGGAAAGAAGAAAGAGATTATGCAACTTTTTCTGCTAGAACCTACTGTGAGAGAGAGAGAGAGATGGAGGAGGAGGAGCATTGTTTCAGAGCTGTGAGCCGCTCCCGAGAAAGGTCGGTGATCACTCTGTTCAGGTAAGCAGTGATTACTCTTATTTTCAGAAACAATATTCCTTCCATACTGGCTGAGATTAACTTGAATGTAAATTTTAGTTGAAAAAGAAGAATATTTTGTCTTAGTTAAACACCCCTCGTGGTCGCAGTAATCATCAGTGCCCCCCCTTTTGAATGGTCCCATGAGTCCCATCACATACAGCCTTTCTTATTCATTTTCCATTTTATTTGCAATTTTATGTTTGTTAGTTAAACCCACATAATTCTTCACAAACATCAAATATTCCCAATTTTATGTTTGTTAATTAAACCCACATAATTCTTCATGTTTATAAATTCTGCAATGCCTGTGCATCACCAACACTAGGAGTACTCAAGTTGGGGGTCGGGGATGCAGATGATTTTGTAAGCACAATGTGATGCATGGTTTTGACCCTGGATTTGGGTTGATTGACAATCATCAACCAATTGATTCTGAAACTTTAAAACAAAAGACGAAAATGCAGTTGTTTCACTCCAAGGAGAAAGAACAGAGGATTCTCCTTGGTAAGTAATGTATCTGGACCTTGAAGTTATAGGAGTGATTGGTCATCCTCACAACTAATCATTCCCATGGAAGGTGATAACTTCTATGGTGGTTATAGTCAAAAGAGTGCAATGCAACTCTTCACTCTATAAATAGAGTAGGGATCAGAATAGTTTAATAACATTATTGCATTTCTTACATTTATGATTCTTCTTTCTCTTTGGTCCTCCATCGGATTTCCACCCTAACAAGAGTAAATCTTTTCATCAATAGACCGTTCAGTAATCTTCTTACAGACCTCACTTGTCTCCATTTCAGCTAGTTAGAATGTCATGACATGCTCTGGCTGCCTATGCATCCTGAAAATGATAGAACTACAATCAAAATGACATAAAACATAACAATTTATTGCAGGAGATAACAGCTTAAGAGCTTGTTTGGAATTCCGTTTGAAAAATTGAGCTTTTAAGTCAAAAAAGGCTTTTGGGCAAAAACTTCATTTTTAAGTTTTTGCTAAAAGTGTTTTTTTACAATTTTTAGGTTTTTTGGACCATTAAAAACGCTTTTAATTTTTTTACCGAATAATTATTTTTTTTCTTTTAAACAGACTTTTTGAGTGTTAAAAGCACTTTTAAGCTTATCAAACGCACATGATCTAAGTAAATTGAAAACTTCCAACAAAGAAAATATATATATATATATATATATATATATATATAGTAGTTTCTGCAGTTCCGCAAAATTAGAAAAATTTGAAAAAACAAAAAACATTTCCCATGTTATATATATAGATAACATGTTGTCAACAAAATGGAGCATATGTACATTCCTAAGAGAATTCATATGTAGAGAAGTCTTACTAGTGGTTCATACATGCTGAACTTTCAAGCACTCGAAAAACCAAATGCCCAAAAGATCCCAAAAAGAGAGGCCATGCTTTGCATCTTATGCTATGAGACCTTCATCCACATAAGACCAAATTCCTAGTGAAATCTCAGAAAGTTGTTTGTGCATCACGAAAGTTTCCTGCTCGAAATGTTATAATATTTTCAAATGATAGACATGACAGAAACCAGTTCAAAAACAGCTCAATAATACTTCAGTTTCCTTTTCTATGCTTATTTGAATTCACAAATCTAGTAACTATTGCAAGAATATTATTGGACAAAATGCATATATGCTCCTGCCTTGTTTGTTGTTTAGGCAGGGAATGCTAGACTAACAGCCAACAGGGTTCTTCTTCTTTTTTGTCAAGCTAATTAACAAAACCACTTTCTTCTCCATCGGACACTGTATGCAAACGAACAAGACCAAAAAGTCTCTGAATGACAGACAACGCAAGAACAAAGTATTTTCACAGCTCAAAGGTTTAAGGTAAATAGAAGTTGTTGTGTTGGGTTCATGTGTACCTCCTAAGTTTTCTGTTTTATCTGCCAACTTATTCCAGAGAATCATCAGCTAGACAAACATGAAGCAAATATATTACGCTCAATTTAAGGCTGAGCATATATATTTTGCAACTGCTATATTAGAGAGTAAACACTTGTTGACATAGCATTTGTGATAAAGTAATCATATCTCAATCATTCTAGAAACAAAGGTCTCCAAGATTGGCTGTTCAAAATAATGTCGTTTAACTACACTTAGCTACCATGATTTCAGAAAGTATGTTGTTGATCCAAACTCTAACCACGTTAGGATTCAAACATTTGTGTTTGAAATGGCTAATCAAATTATAATTGTAGCTCACAATAATTATTTGTTGGTGTAAATATAAATAATTATCAATAGACTCACTCAGATAGCCCACTACATGAAAACTAAACAGCAACTGCAGTTTGTCACATGACAAGCATCTAGTGACCACCTTTCGAGAGCCTCACTTTAAAAGGGACGCAATTCCAAAAACTAGGCATTCTCTTTCATCCTCTAACTCTTTTCTTCACGTTGTTTCTAAAAGAACTATTTGCTGACTTAAGCACCAGAGTATTTCTAGTTTTTCGAAGACCGATAGCTCTTTGATGATTTTTTCTCTATTTTGCAAGTGGCCCATCACCAGTCTAGTTATTCGAAATGCTATATCAACATTTATAGAGTTCGATCTCAGATAGTGAAAAATTAATGTGAGACTCATTATCACAATAATTATAATTCACCAAGTCAATGTGAGCAAAGCCTAACTTTTGGGGTGTCAATTTCTCTAGCACTAGTGGCAAAGATAAATTCTCTGAGCAATTGTATATTTTTCCATCCAATATGCAACATTTGCAGCAATCAAGCTTCCAACAACCGTTTCCAATAGTATAAGCTATTCTTGGCTCTTTGCCCATCATCTTAAAAGGATCATCAATACCCTTTCACCAAAGTTTTCAACCAGAAATTTCAAACAAAGGATGTCTCGTACAGATTCTTGCCACCATTTAGTACTTACCAGCCAAACAAGGCCTAACTGTACGTGTCGGTTACCTTCACCTTTACCCATGAAATGATCATGCTTCTCTTGTCTTCTAGACTTCTACCATATAGCCCCTAGGACGTGCAGGTAACAATGTAACATACATCTATGGATGTTCGATGGCAATGACCATCGTGCCTACCTGTCATGCATACATGTCATTTAGGTAGGTGGTCCCTACCATGACGGTGTCAGCTGTTCACAGCTATATGTATCCATCTGGGCTTTCGGACCCACCTTAAGTTCTGATATCAACGGTCCAGATGCAAAGAGAGAGAGAAAAAAATGAAAATCACAGGGAGGAGGAGGCTGTAAACAATAAATAAAATAAATAAATAAAGAAAAAAGGCAGTATGGTAAGGAGTTTTTAGGCAGGGCAGGGGGAGGAAAACGCGTAGAGCCATTTTCCTTTCAACGCGTTTCTCCCCTGGGATCCCTTCTTCCCTGATCTGTCACCAGCCTACCAAATTCTCACGCATGGCAAGCAATAAAGGTTCGTTTGTTACAAAAATAATTGAGACTGTCTTTTTCTTTTCTTTTTTTAATACACACCTTAATAAATTATCTATTTTCTTTAAATATTATTTTTTATCGACACTCATATTTTTAAACATTCATCTTTTCCGAGGGCTATAATTTTTTTTTTTTTTCTAACGGTCATATTTTTCAAATGTGTAATATTTGGAGGAGCATATGATTTTGCTAAAGTGTTTGTCAATAAGAGAAACAATAAAAATAACCAAACAGTGTTGTCGAGATTGAATTAAAAAAAAAAAAAGAAAAGGTTTTACTTAGTGATTATTCAAAGGCAAATAGGGGACTTACTTTATTTTTAACATTTTTATATAAGAAAAAAAATAGATTATTTACCATAGCATGGCGTTGTCAATGATGAATTTTTTACTCTACTATTTATGTATTTATTTATGTAAAGTTTGAATTCTACGCAAAATCCGCCCCTACTACTCATTGTAGTGTATTTTAAATAAGTCGTTGGAAGTAGTTTTTGCATAATATTATTATAAGCTAAATAGACATAATAGAGGGATTTTTGGGCCGCAAATACAGTGCCAAATTGAGGGTCACATCCGTCATTTTGCAGATCTCACTGTAATCCCAGCACAGCAGGCAGCAGCACTTTAAGGAAGGAAGTCTTAAACGTTATTTAAAATAGTCCATTTATTCAGAACTAAACAAACAGCAAGAGTTAAAAGTAAGAAAATATAAAACGCCAGCTACCTGACCGGCCTTCATTGAAATCCATTTCCGCCATCGCTGAATTCCAGAGCTCTCAAGCCGTAACTCGTCCGGTTCAGCACGGTGAGAGTCAGAGTCTTGAGCTTTTGGTCCTCAAAAAGGTAAAATTCTCATCCCCGCACAGTGTCTGTTCTCAGGCTTGGAATGGCTTGAAATCTGTTCTGTTCATTCTTTGTGCTCTTTGGCCTTCACTTTCTGCTATTTTAGAACTTCATCCAATCTCTGCTTGGTCGTCAGCTTCTTAAAGTTTCTTCCTTTTTTAGCTAGTTGGTTATTTGGATCTGATATTTTAGTGGGGTTTGGTTCACAATTGAATCTTGTTCTTTCGTTATGCGTGGGTCTTAGATTGATATCATTTTATCTGAAAACTGGAGATTTCATGAACTAATATTTCGGAGCTCTGATCTTGATTTGAGTGTTCGAAAACTCAGATCTTTGCATTAATCGTTGTTTTCAACTCCGAGCTTCAACTTATGCGTTTTCTTGGCTCTAACTGATTTCGTCAGTTATTCAATCTCTTCCCAAATCAGACCCAAAGAAAAATTTACCAGTTTTGACTCCTGAATCTGTGGCTGAGCGGCTAGAATTTTGAATTTTGAGATGAGGAACAGGGATAAACTTGGTTTTTTGTCCATACCCATTAGTCTTTACTTGGCCTTTTCATTGATTCACGTAATTCTGGCTGACAACTATGTACCGACCGAGAAAATCCTCCTGGATTGTGGGGCAACCTCGGATACTATGGATAGCGATGATCGGAAGTGGAGCACGGATGCTAACTCCAAGTATCTGATGGCCGGTGGGAAAACGAACACCTCCGCTGCCGCTACTCAGGACCCTTCGGTCCCTCAAGTCCCTTACATGTCTGCTCGGGTTTTCTACGCCAATTTCACATATAGCGTTCCCGTTGTCGCTGGCCGTAAATTTGTGCGTCTTTACTTCTACCCTGCTTCCTATGCGGGCCTAAATGCCTCTGATGGCCTGTTCTCTGTCACAGCCGGGTCGTATACTCTTCTCAACAACTTCAGTGCTGCGCAAACTACGCAAGCTTTGAACTTTGCATTCATTGTTAAGGAGTATTTGATCAATGTTAATGGTGACAAATTGGATATAAGTTTCACCCCATCAGCCAAAGCTCCAAAGGCATATGCTTTTGTGAATGGGATTGAGATTGTGTCAATGCGTGATCTTTATAGTAGTCCGATTGATGGTTTCCCGGTTGTGGGTCAGTCCACTGCTTTCACCATCGACAACAGTTCTGCACTTGAGAATGTGTATCGGTTGAATGTGGGTGGAAATGATATCTCGCCCTCCAAAGATACAGGTTTTTATAGGTCGTGGTATGATGACTCCCCATACCTCTATGGGGCAGCGATCGGGGTTCCAGTTGCTACTGAACAGAATGTGACGATCAAGTACCCGACAGATATGCCTACTTATGTTGCACCACAGAATGTTTATAGCACTGCCAGATCCATGGGGCCAAATAATCAGATCAATCTCAATTACAATTTGACTTGGATTTTCTCGGTCGATTCAGGGTTCTCTTACCTTGTTCGTCTTCATTTCTGTGAAGTTCAGGCAAATATAACCTTGATGAATCAAAGAGTGTTTGACATCTTCCTTTATAATCAAACTGCTGAGCCCGGAGCGGATGTTGTTGCATGGGCAGGGGGGCAAAATTATGTTCCGGTATATAAGGATTATGTGGTTATTGTTCCGAGTGGAAGTCCACAGCAGGAGTTGTGGGTTCAACTGCATCCAGACAAAACTGACAAGCCCAATTATTACGATGCAATCTTGAATGGAGCAGAGATATTCAAAATTAGTGATCAAAATGGTAATCTGGCGGGGCCTAATCCCATTCCTGCTCCTACACAGGATATAATTGATCCATCAAGGGCTAGACAATCATCTGGTAATGGTAAAACAAAGAATCATAAAGCAATTATCATTGGGGGTGTTAGTGGTGGAATTGTCTTGGCCATTGTTGTTGGTTTCTTTCTTATTGCTGCTACCTGCCGCCGAAGGCAAGGGAAAGACTCAAGTTCAAGTGAAGGTCAAGGTCCTTCAGGGTGGCTTCCGCTTTCTCTTTATGGCAATTCTCATTCTGCAGGTTCTGCCAAGACAAACACTACAGGTACAGGAAGTTATGCATCGTCGCACCCTTCGAACCTTTGCCGCCACTTCTCATTTGCTGAGATCAAGGCTGCCACCAAGAACTTTGACGAGGCTCTACTTCTTGGGGTTGGAGGTTTTGGTAAAGTTTACAAGGGAGAAATTGATGGTGCAACGACTAAAGTAGCAATCAAGCGTGGGAATCCACTCTCTGAACAAGGAGTACACGAGTTCCAAACTGAGATTGAAATGCTTTCGAAACTTCGTCATCGCCACCTTGTTTCATTGATTGGCTATTGTGAAGAAAACTGCGAAATGATTCTTGTTTATGACTACATGGCTCATGGAACGCTGCGCGAGCATCTTTACAAGACCCAAAAGCCTCCGCTGCCCTGGAAGCAAAGGCTTGAGATAGGCATTGGAGCTGCTCGAGGTTTACACTATCTCCATACTGGTGCCAAGCACACCATCATCCACCGAGATGTTAAGACAACTAACATTCTCTTGGATGAGAAGTGGGTTGCAAAGGTTTCCGATTTCGGGTTATCAAAAACAGGTCCTACATTGGATAACACCCATGTCAGCACTGTTGTTAAGGGAAGTTTTGGGTATCTGGATCCAGAGTACTTCCGGCGACAGCAACTCACTGATAAATCTGATGTTTACTCATTTGGGGTTGTTCTTTTTGAGATGTTGTGTGCTCGCCCAGCACTGAACCCAACACTTGCAAAGGAGCAAGTGAGCTTGGCAGAGTGGGCTGCACATTGCCACAAGAAAGGCATTCTCGATCAGATCATTGATCCTTATCTGAAGGGGAAGATTGCACCTGAATGCTTCAAGAAGGTTGCCGAGACTGCAATGAAGTGTGTGGCTGATCAGGGCATTGAAAGGCCATCAATGGGCGATGTGCTGTGGAACCTTGAGTTTGCATTACAGCTACAGGAGAGTGCAGAGGAGAGCGGCAATGATATCGGCGGAACCGGCATCGAGGAGGAGCCGTTCGTGCCCAGTAAAGGGAAAAAAGATCCTGATGCATCCCCAGGTTATGATGGTAACGTTTCGGATTCGAGGAGCACCGGAATGAGCATGAGCATAGGTGGTCGGAGTCTAGCCAGTGAAGACTCCGATGGGTTGACACCAAGTGCTGTGTTCTCACAGATCATGAACCCGAAAGGACGTTGATCAATCACTGAGTAAGGCAATTTTCTTTCTGCTCTTAATCAAGCACGTAGTCATATTTGGTTTTAATTTTTTGTTTAATTTCTCATATTTGTTTACTTGTTGATTTATTTTTTTTGGCATGAATATGTTTTGATCAAGTTAGTTCCAATTTGTATCTACCACTAAAGAGTGTAAAAATAATGTCATGTACTTTCACTTGATTTGGTAATATTATTTACTCATATGCTAGTTGATGCAAAAAGTGTTGTATTTCACAACTATTCCATAATATTCGTTGGGCAATTTAACCAACTCTTGGATCAGTCGTCGTTTTTTTTTTTAAAAAAAAAAAAAAAATCAAAGGTCTGGTGAGATTGTTACGCCAACATTGTAGGTTGAACATTACTAGTCTATAATTGATGAAATGATTGACAAAAATATCTTCATTTGTCAATTTAATTACGGCTAATTTTGTAATCTCCACTCACACGTCAGCCCCATGGAATTGGATAGAACAGCCGTCCACTTCTTCCGAATGACGATCTCACTTTCGAAAATGATATAAAACATTTGAAGACGCGTATGAGTTGCCATGAATTGTGGTCTATGGCATGTGGGTGGGTCCATCTTTTGATTGTTGTTTGTTGGAAAACGATTTTTAGTGCATGACAGCGGCATTGATGTGGTTTCCTTACTTTTTATGGTTTTTAACGAATACAATTTGGGTGAGTGGGTGAGTGGGTGGGTGTGAGAAGAATATTAAAGATGGAAGGTTGGATGGTTTTACTACTTTGACAATCTCTTTGAGGTGGCCAGCCATTCCTTCAAAAGGGTGAGGAGATGGAATCATTGGAATTTGGAGGTGGTTCAATCATTCTTTATTTTGTTTACTCTCTTTTAAGTGTTTACATGGCTTAATTCAAGTAGTTCATTTTTTGAAACAATCGGGAAAGGAGTATATCATCTCTTCACTACAACATCGACGAATTTAGATCGGGTGCAATTAGTTATTTTATTGCATAGTTAGTATGAAAAAAGAGGCCGTTCATATTTATTCGAACAAGTAGTCGAACCATCCGAACATGAAAAGTGACACCCTTGATTGAAGAAAGCTACACGGATTCGCCCAGGGGTGTCCAACTATTGGAGTCTTGCACCATCAAACTTGATTTCTTTGTGGTTTGTTCACTCACTCAAAAGTTGGCTAAAAAAGAGTATAACATCAGAGAGTGTGGTTGTTAATTAGGACAGCCCAAGCAAATAAAAAAGAGCTGCAAAAAGACTAGTTGCCGGATGTGCAAAGTAATGCTACAAGTTCATCTTGAGTCATTTCAAGAATAATGTAACTATTAAAATCACCATTAGGCTTATAATTAATCATTATTAAATTTTGATCAAATTGTGATTTTAATAACTACATCATTCTTAGAGGGACTCAAGAAGAACTTCTAGATTTACTCGGTTCTGCATGCTGTTCTTTTCAGACTTGTTCTACAATCTCAATCAATTCAACCCTCAGCAAGATAGCAATATTAAAAACTCGACATCGAAATGGCCGTAATTTTATATATATTATTTAGATATGACTTGGCCTAGCACTGAGACATTTATTTTAAGGAAAATTATTAAATTGGTCCCTAAATTTGACGTCGTAACAAAGAAAACTGAGTAGTACAGGAATTTATATAAGTTGTGGGTAGGAAAATTATTATATATTTCTCGATCAGAGTCTTTGGAAAAGCTGAGGAAAACTGATTCCCAGGTTTAGACCCCAGGAATTTCAACCCGAAAAGTAATCTAGAAAATGAAAAGTACTCACGTAATTGTCCTATTTACATACCAACTAAACAGGGAAAAGGGCACCAAAAAAATTCAAAAAAAAAAAACACAGCGAAGCACCCAGAGTACTCACAACAAACTCTGTAGAAAACATGACGCGCCCTCTGACTAGATAGAAACAAACACTGAAGCACAACGGCTATTTCTGACATTCGGTAGTTGAATCTACAATTGCAGTTACCTTCTTCTGTAGCTCTGGCTTGTTGGCTCCTACAAGCTTGTCAACTTGCTGCCCATCTTTAAGAAAGAAGAAAGTTGGAGTGGCTTTGATATCCCATGAAGCACTGAACTCCTGCAACACACATTAGCACGTTACTTTTACTATCAATAAACTAGGCACAATCTGGTATAAAAAGATACCCAATACCAGCTGTCTACTAGATAGATGAAATAATCATCTTACACTATTTCTTATTGGGATGCTTGTTTGCTGTCTTTCTAATAACACTTTTTTGGGCATGTTTGTCATGCTGGTGGAGTTTCTTGGACGGATTGGGATATCCTGTTATTAGGCTGCGCCGTTTTCTTGGCCAGTTTGGGCAGCCTAATAACAGGAGATCCCCATCCTTCTAGGTCATAAGCTGGATGGTGAACTTTTATGCCCAGTGCTGAGGCACTTGTTTGAAGAGGAAACTCTACCTTAAGCAGCACTACATATATTTTCTAAAAGTATGACAAAACTTCCTTACTTACTGTTAATTCTTCAACATCAATCAATAAGAACATGAGAGATGGGTATTTCTCAGATAATTCACAATAAAACGGTGCAACCATCCTACAAGGACCACACCATGTTGCACTGAAGTTTGCAATTACCTGTTGAACATAAAGCTTCAATTAAAATTAAATCTAAAAAGAAAAAAAAGAAAACCTGTAAAAGAACACCCACAAAATAACCAATACAAATTTCACAGGCAAAGCAGCAAATCAAGTGAACCTATATAATAAGTAACAGCAGATGCAGGAATGATTACGGCATGAGAGAGAAAGAGAGACACTTGAAGATGCAAGATTTGGGATTGGAACTGCAACAAGTGTTTGAATTGCAGGAAGACGAAAAGGGAACACGGGCATGTTTGTTTTTCATGCATCCACAAAATGACTAATAGAAATAAGGCCATAATGTTATTTTAGATAACATTAGGAAAACAGAGTTTTAAACAAAAAGGCAGGGTTCCATAGTTCTTGTATGACAATGTGAATGGACCTCCAGGCTGTTTTGATGGTATTGGATTGTAATCCTATATCCAGATAAAAGGGGAAGAAAAATCCCTGCCAACTTCTTATAAGATCATATGTTGCAAATATTGGCAGGGTATCCTGAACTAAAAATATAAGACTTCTTGATAATCAAGTCTCATAAAAGCTTCATTTTGTTGTCTGGACAAACATTATCTGGGACTTTTTTGTCTAATGTATCAAACTGGTAGACCCCTCCACTGAAATCTTGGATTGTGGCACACTTGGGAGCCCATATCCATAATTTCTGTGTCATCAAGATCAAAAGCAATAGACCAAGCAATGTAGAGATGATGCTTGCATCTGATTGCTTGATTCTTGAAATGGAAATGGTCAAGGTCTTAAGGTAGAACTGCAGAATACAGTCTCACCAAATTCATGAATATAGTAATGCATAATCCATGGGGAAAATTTAGAATCACTTCTGCAAACAGGCATGACATAAAAGACAATGAAGGTCCATACATCATTGCACATGATTCACCATTCCTGCAAAAAATGAAAGTGATGGAAAACTTACAATCTTGCCATCCCTACTAGCTTCTGCCATCTTTTGATCCCAAGATTCCTTGGTGGCGATGAGGTGCACATTCCCATTAGCAAACTCGAAATGCTTTTCAGAATCATCATCATCAGTTTGAGGCTACAAGCATTATGAACTTCATCACTTCCTTGTAGAATGACTTAAGGTCAAAATTTTTTGATAAGTAAATGACTTAAGGTCAAAATGTCATACATAGAGAATAACATGCAATTCACAATCTTGACATTGAGGCTTTGACAGATCTCAATGATTGACAGAACTATGTATGTGAAAAGAGTTTTCTGCCAGGCAGTAGACAGACAAATTGGCCTGCTATCTCACAGAGAATTAATGGTCATCAACCACCTCGTACTGCATCTAGAATTCTAAGTTTTTTGGGAGTGATAACCCGTTGATTGTTACCATACCAATTGTTCCTTGAGTTGAATTTTTCTTTAAAATTCTTCCTCATTGTGACCATCTTAAAAATTTTGTGGTCAGTTTCATATATGCTTCACCAAAGTATGTACAAAGTTTCTGATGCAGCCAGAAAATGCTGCAATAATTAGATATTGTTGTGAAATGGAAAGAGGAGGCTGACAGGGAAGAACCCCAACAATGTAATAATTTTTAGTCTCTCTTCTTATATTTTCATTCAAATTTGCAGAGAATACAAGTATAACTTATATTAAACGCTTAGATTTCTAGCCATGCTAGATTTGAGATAAGAGATGGCACCAAAATTTGATTATGGCATGATCTTTGATGTAGGGATCAAGCCCTCAAGACAACTTTTCTAGACTTGTTTAGCATTGCCCGTTTTAAGGATGTTGCAGTGGCACACCATTGAGAACTTTTTAGTGCCTCCCATTAGTGAAATATTATTTTTCTTAGAGTGGCTCACGATTGGGAGATTGATCTCTTTACCTCACTCTTCACTTTGTTGTATTCCATTAGAGTGAGATGGGGTGGTGAAGACACACTTTGTTGGATTCCTTTCAAGAGAGGGTTGTTTAATGTTAGATCTCACTACAATGTTCTTGTTCCCCATGATAATACTCCTTTCCCTTGGAAGAGTATTTGGCGGAATAAGGTTCACTTGAGAACGGCTTTCTTTGCTTGATTAGCTGCCTTAGGGAACATCCTCACCATGGACAATGTAAGGAAACAACATATCATTGTTGTTGAGTCGTGTTGCATGTGTAAGATGAATGGAGAGTCAGTAGACCATCTTCTACTCTATTATGAGATTGCAAGTGCCCTTCGGAATATTATCTCCAGCAATGTGGGGCTGGTTTGTCTTATGCCTAGGAGTGTGGTAGATCTCTTTGCCTGTTGGAGAGCGTCAGGGGATAGGTTTCAGGTTGATGTAGTCTGGAAGATGATTTCGCCTTGCCTTATGTGATGTCTTTGAAGGGAAATAAATGATCAGAGCTTTGACGACTGTTGGAGGACCTTAGTGGAATCAGAGTCTTTATTCTTTAAAACTGTTTTTCTTTGGGTTGCTGCCTTCGATTTTAGTATTTCGAACTATCATGCTTTCTTAGATCTCTTTTCTGGTTTTAGCTAGGTTTCTCTCTTATATATTCCATGTGTACTTGGATTACACCTTCGCGCTTTTTAATGAATTTGCGATTACTTAAAAAATTAAATGTTGTTAGACATTCTAGGCAAACATTAGTTACATTCATAAGTTATTAGATGTGAAACTAAGATTCTGATAAGAGTTGAACGCACTAATTATATTATAATTTCCCAAAACATGGACTGATCACTAAACCTGGCATAACTACCCCTATTACAGATTTCATATTCTGGTATTTTGAAGAAGTTTGGCCAGCTGACTGCATCAGTTTCAAGCTGAGATTTTCATACTACAATAGATATTACAAGTTTTTGGGTAGATTACTCCTACACAGATGCTGAATTTGCATATTAAAGCAAACACATAATTTTCATGATTTTGAACATTAAGTTGATTGTATTGTTGATGTAAAACTCTTTAATAAGACTGGTTATTACTTATCAAAAAAAAAAAAAATTGTTGATGTGAAACTGCAGGGATTCCATGTGGTTTATCTTAGAAATTTCAGTAGCCCGGACAGGTAATTCAGATATTCACTAATCTTACTACTGAGATGTTTTATTAGAAGCAATCGTGACAAACCAATAGCGCATTTGCTATGCTTACCAGCTTTCATGCCACAGCTGGCATTACTTCAGCTGATATGGTTTAATTATTCAACCTCAGCACCAATTAATCCGCAGCTGTTATATTTAATTCCTAAGGTTCAACTTGTTTTAAAAAATCAAGGGTTACGTCCGAATGCAACCAACAGAAGATAAAATTAAGAGTGCAACTTACCAGTGCAGAGGATCTATTACCCAATCTGCAAAAACTTGCCAATTGAAAATTTTACCTAACATAAGACAATCTAATTTCGGAGCTTATGCAAAACCCAAGGCAGACAAAACTCAGGATTCTTCCAAGTTTCCAAATACGAGAACAGAGAGACAAAACCATTTCTCCTAGATGATCCCCTCCTCAACATTTTGCTTTATCTAGGATGTCAGGACAACATCTTTTCATGAACTATTTAACTATTTTATGGCCTTCACATTTTATCAGGAGAAAGAAGTAAATAATAAAATCAAAATAAAAGCGGAATTAAGAAAAAAGGAAATATAACATCAAAATAAGCAAACACCTAGTGATTTCCACAAGAGCATACAACATATTGGAGAAGTCTCTCAATAACACCTACCTTTCCCAAGCAAACTCCCATGTTGATGTCTAAAATCCAAACTGCTAGCTAAACTCAAAAGCCAGTAATCCAGCAGTACCCTGAAAGTTGAACAATCCATTAATTTAACGAAGATAATACACATACAACATGCCCAAAGTTCATCACAACCATAGAAATTCCGTTGAGTTACAAATAATTTATATAAAAGATTAATATAACAAGAAAAAATAGAAAAATTAAATTTAAAAATCAAAATCTGACCCCAAAAAGAAAGACAATCAACGTAAATTATGCTTCCAGAAGTTCCGGTAACCCAAACGATGATATGCACTACCTACTTTCAATATTTTACAAACAACATCGTATTCAACCTCTGCTTGGCAAAGTAAAAGCTAATTCCCCGTAGCCCTTACATCAATAATTTCGAAACCAAGCATGATGAACGAAAAGGCAATAACATCAATAAACACATATCCAACAGAACAACCTAAGTACGTACGCAAATCTAGAAAAGGAAAGGAATGAGAGAAGCATACGCAAGAAAAGCCATATTACCTCTAGATTGAGATCGATTTGAAGCGCCAGCTAAACACCATCACAATTTGGGCGATTTAAGTGGATTTGAAATTCAAATCGACGACCTAGAATCAGAAATTGATCAAGGGAGCTAAACGTCGACGTATGGAATATCTCAAGCTAAATTGGAGAAGACGAAAACCGCTTTCACCTGTTTTTTTTTTATTTTTTTATTTTTTATATATAAATAGAGATCTGCAAGGTGCAACGAAAAGCCCAGGAACCTGGTAGTGGTACTTAACGACTCTTGATGGAATTACCCTTAGACCCTCGACATTTTGAGTTAATACCATCTTTGACCCCCTGGTCCTCGTTCATTAGGGCGCTAGGATTACCTATTGCACTTACTTATGGTTATGGAGTTAATTTGTACGTGGACATTGATAAGCATTTTATGAAAACCGGTTAGTAACCGACAACGGCCTCAGCAACGGACAAAAAAAAATACAGGATGTATTTATCTTTCATAAAAATGAATAATTAACTCATAAATTGCCAAATTAATTTGTAAACTTCTTTAGTAAAAATTATAACTGAATTATAAAAAAGTTACAAAAAATTATTACTTTTTTTACTTTCTTAGTAAAAACCAATTCGTTAAAAACTATCCCAAAAGACACGCACGTACACCCCCATACCATAAGGTTGAAGGGATATTATATCCTTTAGTAACTCTTCTTTTCTTCTTTTTTCCAACCCTTCTCACCATCAGACCCTTTCCCGGCATGACTGGATTCGATCAAAAGCTTTACCAGTTGAGCCAATAACACTCATATAGGCTTCCACAAATTTAGTAAAGAAGCCCGGTGGTGGGAGATTGAAAACAACACTCATTTGCTTAATTATGTTGCAACTTCAAATCAGTTTGCAATACGTTACTGAATATTTCTACATTGCCATAGGACCAGATATAACAGCTTCAAACAAGTGTGTGGATAAACTGTTCCCACCTTTGGTTATACAAATTGACAGCAGAGAATTATTCTTGACCAGAATGCTACCCCCCCTCCCTCCGCCTTCTCCCAACACCCCCAAAATAAACAACAAGCAACAGGAAGAGAAAACAAAGGCATGATTACACAAATTCCTTTGTAACGCAGAATCCAAATCTACCGTCTTAACAACGATCATCCCATAGCATACTTCTGGGTCCAGCTGCGTGCAGTGGATTCATACTTGGCCCGGTCAGTCTTATACATGTGGGCAATCTCCGGTACAAGAGGATCATCAGGGTTTGGGTCAGTCAGCAATGAGCAGATGGACAGCAATACCTGATATGAATCCAAGTGTTATTAGGTACTCCAGAGTTGATGGTTTTTCTTTTTATAGTTCCTATTGTGGCATGAATAAAGAGACCAATTATACTTTTCTTTTTGGGGGTCTCAATCCCCAATCCATCCAAACTAATACCATCACATGTGCGATGTCAGTATTAGCAATGCCAAAACAAATCCTGAAACTTTAAAGATGTTAGAAACCTACCAACTTTGCTTTAATATCAGCCACAAATTTCATTGTTGACAGATTACTTAAAAGAATACTAGAGGTTCTGGAAGTTAATAAGAAACCACAAGTTAAAATTGCACAATAAACACCACTCATTACTCATTAGATGCATAGAAGATCCAGACTCGTGCAGCCATTTTTTAAGTAACATTCTCAGCTCTTTAAAAAAAAAACCATATTTACAACAACAAATAGCATGAGGGAAATGAAAGAGGGTCTATCTAGCACAAAGTGTTCTAGAAAACATTTTTTCTATGAGCAAAATCAATTTTATTAGAAGGCACAAAGGGGCGCAACAAGGTGTTCTAAAAAACTATTAGAACCATTTTCTCTTTGTTATTTTCCTGTTGAAATGATGTGCATGTACATGCATGTGAGCATGCTATTTCCAGGAAAAAAATAAGAAGAAGTGATGGTTATAAATATACACAATGTAACTAACATATTGTAGCACAAAGCCAGACCTTAGAAATGGTAAGAGCTGGGCTCCACTGTTCTTTGAGGATATCAAGACAAATGCTTCCATTGCTATTGATGTTTGGGTGGAAGACCTTAGTCCTAAATGCAACCTGAAAAACAGAAGCCAATTACCTTCTTGCATATGCACCACTACAAACAAGGCCTTTTACACACAAATTTGCACACGTGCATACACATACGCATACAAACACACACGATAATATTTGCACATACAAAAAGTTCACCTTAGGGGGCTTGAAAGGATAATCAGGAGGAAAATGAATAGTAACTAGAAAAACACCTCCCGCATATGGGCTCTCAGAGGGTCCCATAATCGTTGCTTGCCAATGGAACATGTCCTCAGCTACAGGACCTGTTACAAATTGACAAGAGATTCAAAGTTTACCAAGACGAGAATATGGATAAATAAAGCAGCTAATAACCATGAATGCATGCCTTGCGGAAAATGATGAACTTATGTCACAAAAATATAAAAATAAAACAATAAGATGGAGAATTAAAATTTCATTTTAAGCTACCAGAATCAACCCCAGAAGCTATCTTATTGCTTGAGTGATTAGTGTAGAAGTACAAGAGAAGAGCAAAGGCCTCAATATGGTTTCTATTGACGTGAAAAGAAGTATAGGATAAGAGTCTCTTCGCATGGCGCAGTCATTAGCTAAAAAACCCATTGGAAGAAGCACAAATAAGTTTCCAGTCACAATTAGTTCATTTCCAGACAATGGCTTCATTGAGCTAGTGTCAATAAAACCAAATAGGAGGTTAACTATACTTTGAAACAATAAGAACATACTTATAATAGAGACTGCAAACTTATAAGCAGGTTGTATTTACTATTATAAGTCAGGTTATACTTTGTTTTTGCCCTTTTCTTACAAGTCAGATCGTATTTACTATTATAAGTTTACAGCAACTGAATTCAACATAATTATTGGACATAAATAGCAAGGAAGTAACGGATGCCAACGATTTAATACAGAAAATGAGCAAAGATAAAACGAAGATGCAAAAGAATTTTCTATGCAGAGGCCCCAAAAACTTGGGATTGAGGTTTAATTGCCTTGAATTGTTTTCATCATTATCAGATTCACCAATGACACGAATTCAACCCCTAAAAAAAACATTTCTTCCATTCGGTTCGGAAAAAGGAAATAAACAAACAACAGCACGCAACCAAATCAAAAAATTAACAAATGACAAAAGGACGCCAAATAACCCAAAAGGCCCAAATAGCCAATCAATTCCATAAATCAAAGAAAAAGAATAATTTCCACCCATAGATGACTAAGGAGGTTGATCAACATACCTGCGCTGCAAGAAGTCGGGGGATCCTTCTGCAAATCCTTGAGTTCCTTCAAGATACGCTTGGACGCCATGGTGCTTCAACAGTACCTGCAAAATGCAATCACCCATATCACAAATGGAATTTCGTACAAGAGATCCAAACTCAAACAACGTTAATCTCTGTATATAACCAGACGAAGTTGACTTTTGCACAATCCAGAGCCTAGAAACTGAAGAAACTGTATATGAGTAAAAATATATATATATGTAAAAATAAAAAATAATAATAATAAGAGACAACCTCAACCTCAGATGAAACCGAAACTAAGGGCCTCTTCCAAGTTTGAAGCAGATCCAGGGCCGACCACCAGGCCCGCCACCACAACCTTGCACTTGACAACGTCGGAGAAACCAAACCCTGAACTTCTATACCCCTTTTATATCAATGCCCCCAAACGTCTCTGTTCAATGTTCCCTCGTTCTTATCCGGTTGGTTTATTGTTTTTGCGATGCTCTAATTTTGTTTTGTATTAACTTGTTTTTTTCTCTCGCGGCATTTACTAATTCACATATACTTTTCAAAGTCACAAATTCCATACCAGAAAATTAAATAAGAAGGAGAATATTTTTTTTTTTAACGTCAACGTAAGGGAAAAGGGAAAGAGATTCAAACTGACATTTGTTTCATGAGGCGTGGTTCAAAGTCGATTGAACTACTCCTTTAAGACAAAAAAAAATAGAAATTACAATGACTTCTAATTTATTAAATTTGTTAGTCTACTCTAATAATTTATTGGTATTGCAATGTTACCCCGCAGTTAACAATTTTTGTCGGGCATATCACGTGACCCATACCATACCTTGTGTAAAAATAACCATATATACCCATAGAAACTTTAAAATTATAATTGTAGGACCTAAGAATATTCTAAAAGCCTGCGATCGTATAGAAGGACCCAAATAAACTTTACCTCCTCCCTCCTAAAGGAGCCCAAGACCCAATAGAACTAGATCCATGACCTCTACAGCAGATTTAAGAAGACTCTCGAGTACTCTGCATGCGTAGATATAAGGTCTAAGGTACACAATTTTATTATTCTACACTTTATTACTAATACCCTCATTTGATTAGAAACCTCTCTCTCTCTCTTCTTTTACTAACTTGAGCGTTAGAACCCTTCTAGCCCTCTGGGTCGGTAAGCTTCTAACATCTTCTACCTCTTTTGCATACAAAACTCCCTCCTAAAAGGCGGCTTGGGGTTATTGCTAGTTTTGTACACTAATAATAATAAAAAAAACAAAAAACAAAAATACACCTCAAATATAAAAAATTGGATACTCTCCGGTTCTAATGTTCCAATATAATGATCAATTTGAAAAACATGTGTATTTTTAAACTTTAAAATCTAAAATTATATTAAAGTTGCATAAAAATTAAAAAAGTAAAACTGATTTTTCTCATATATTAATAATAATAATAATAAAAAAACCATGGCATTATTGAAGTGGGCCCTAATTTTGCTATAGAAGTGAATTTGTATCTTTTTGTTTTAGCTTGATAATTCAAAGTCACGTTAAAATGTTTGACATTAACCTGATTTAATATAATTTTTCGTGAAACATCTGATTTGGGGAGTATTTCTTATGGTAAGGATGCACGTGTTGTCTCGATAGGGATTGATGCCTCCTTTGATGAAGGCCGGTCAGTGATCACATGGCTTCCAGTTTCCCGGTGCTCCAAAGTCAACGGGACAAATTCACGTTCTTGTAGGTTGTAGCGTAGTTCTTCCGTAACGGGAAGTAGATAATCTATTCTACCTTCCCACTATGGCCTATTAACTTTAATAAGACGACTTTGCTAAACAACCAAAAAAAACTTTAATAAGGCGACATGTGGTACTCGAATTTGGACATAAAATCTTGTAGTAAATGTGTTTATTAGTTTTCTATAAATCTTTATGAGAAATGTTACACGCTCTTACATCCACATTATTTGAGGTATGTTTTTTTTTTTTTATGTCATGCATCGAGTAGCAATTATCCTTGTAGTGAAGGTAAAATTGAATAGGCGTGTCCTAACTAAATAAACAATATGGTATTTTTTGACAATTTTTTTTTTTTTTTCATTTGAATGATATTTTTTAATTCATTATATTAAATTAATATTTATTCTTAGAACACGTGAAAATTGATATATGCTCCTATAATGTGATTCTCACATATATTTTACATGTTTTAAAAATAAATGTCACATGTTTGGTTAATCTTTTAAAAAATACATATAAAAAATTATGTGTTCTAAAGACATATAGGACGGATATATAGGATTAGTGTAATAAGATTCAAGTTAAACCGGGTCAACCCAATTAAACATGATTTATAATTGGGTTAATCTTGCATTAACCTGCAATTGCCTTGCGTAACGCATATGAATTTAAATTACATTTCAAATCTATCTACTTTGCAATATATTAATAATTAATGCTGATGCTTAGAAAATAGGCTTTATTATGTTATAATGTAACATTAATTTTTATTTGTTATTTTTTATTTTTTATTGCCATGTGTTTGTTTATGTGAATGAACTTTATTGGACTTGAATATTATTTTGATCGGATATTGTGCTAAGAAGTTGAGTTATTTTATTAATTATGATTATAGATAGATAATTTGATATCCATTATTAAATTCAGTCACAAACCTAGTTGTGAATATGGATAATTGATATAATTTATACTTATATGATATAAAATTGTATTCATAAAGTCATGCCAATAATTTGGGTAAATTTAACCCATTTATATTAAACAAGTACAACCAGGTTTAATTTGATTATTTTCTTGTAGACCCAATACGATTTAATTATTAAACAGGTTATGCAAGTCATGTAGTATTACTTGTTTATTTAAATGAGTGGTCGATGAGTTTAACTCATTCAATTAAATGAGTCGAATTATAATTGACCCAATTAATCGTATATTTATGGTTCAGCCAAACAATAACCCGGCCCATAAACCCAAAATGCAAGGCCGTCATGACTCATATATGAGTTAATAGACTTTACACGAATCCGCTGCTTGAGGGTCTACCAAGCAAATGACAATCTGCGATCACAGCCATTGATAGACCCATCGCAGCTGCTCTCAGAGCAATAAACGCGAAAAACGCGCCAGCACAGTGAATTTTACAAATCTTCGAAGGCTGTCTTGAAACGATTTGGATTGGATCTGTGCGTACGTCTCTGAACTATGCCCCTACGTGTGTTTGATCTGTGTTTCAGATTTTGATAGCTGTAGTTCTAGGGTTAGGGTTTCATGGAGCTCTGTACATTGGACCATTTGAGATTCGCAATTGCGTAAATGCGTAGGTCAGATTGAATTGGCTTCGATCCCAAATTCTCGAAACTTGTTAAAATATCAGATTGTCCGAGCACTATTTTGCTGCGCTATCTACATTTGTAGGCTCATATTTTTGTGAATGGTAATAATTTATTTGATATATGAGTTGGGTGCAGATTTGTTTGATAAGGCTGTTTTACGTGGTGGCAGGTGAAGAATCTGGGATATGTTGTGGTTTTGATAGTGAAAAGACTAGTGACTTGGAGAATTAATCTTTGAGTTGGAAAAGAGAGAATTGATTGGGAAAATGGAGGAGGAGAAGAAGAAGAAGAGAAACAAGAAAAAGAAGAACAAGCAGAGCAAAGCTGGAGAAGATGTCGCGGTTGATGCTGGAGAAACGGCTTCTTTGGATCAGAATCATGTAAGCAATGGGCAGGATGATCATGGTCAAGTTTGTTCTGAGACTGCAGATGCTCGTAATGATGTGCAAAATATGAATGTGGGTCTCAATGGACATCAGCCCAATTGCTCAGAAGGCGTAAGTTTTGGGTTTTGATCAATGTGACTTGTTCTATCGACGGATTAATTTAGTAGGGTATCATGCATGGTGATGCTGGTATACACATGTCTGTCAATGACTGCTTATTCTTGCAGCGCTTGAAAGCCACAATTTTCGGTTTTTATGTGTTTTATGGAAGACATAAACCTAAAAGGTCCAGGTTCATGCTTTTGCACTTTTATACACTTCGTAGGGTAAATATACGTATGATACGCAAGAGCATTTGCGCCACTCTCTTGAGATGGTGCATGTGTAGTACCCATGGTAACTTAAGATATCATTGAAGTTGTAGTTTCCTGGTGAATTCCATATTAATAAGCCTCTTATTATTTATGTCATATGCTATATATATTGACTGAATAATGAAAGAAAGTGGAGACAATGTGTGTTACTCAATTTGCAATTCAAGGGTTTCAAAATCCTTTGAGTTTTCTTATTTTGCTTCTAGATTCTTTTCTACTGAGTAGTTACTCTTTTTTAAATGTTGGTATGCAGTCCATTTTAGTGGAAGATGAGAGACAACAGTGGCTCCACAGAGAGGTAAGGGTAGATTTTTTAAATCTGCATGCTTGTTTCTTGTTTTTTAATTATGTTACCCAATTTACTGCCTTTGATTTGATAGATATTGTGAAGACTAGTAAATTTAGTTATTTGTCTTTTCTACAGGCTACTTTAGAAGAGACAATTAGACAATTACGAAATGAAAATGCTTTGCATGTAAAGAAACAGGTATTATTTAAATTTAATCGAGAAAAGACTCTTGAAGGTTGCTTAATTTTGGCCATTTGTTACTGCAATTGTACATTTCTTTTCACAGGTTTCCTTGGAAGAGACAGTCGAAGTAATACAAAATGAAAACGCTTTGCATATAAAAAAAGAGGTAATATAGTATAAATTTGATCAAGAGATTACACTGTCAACTATTTTTGGAAATTTATATAGATTACTTCTAAACTCCTTCTATTTTGAACTGTATGTTCTTCTTGTACAGGCTACCTTAGAAGAGACAATCAAACAATTACAAAATGAAAATAATTCATGCATACAGAAAGAGGTACTGTTATTTAAGTTTAATTGAGAGGCCATACTGATAAAGATTTTGTGAATCTTTAAATGAGTGTTCTTTATTATTACCTTCCATATTTCACCTGTATTGTAATTCTGTGCTTGTTTAAAGGCTGGTTTATCTAATGTGATAAGCTGGCTGGTCTAGAGATGATGATTGCACAACTAAAGAGTGAAAAAGACTCTTTGATTGAAAATGAGGTGAGTTGAATGATAGAGTTAGTTTGAAGTTGGTAGGTTTCTAACTATATATCAATCCTAAATTCACTCCCACACAGCATTACAATAATTATAGTTGGTTTTATCAATATTTGCAACAATTTGTTTCTGATCAACATTCCAGTACGGAGGAAAGTAATCTAATGCTTTGCTACATGCAGGCTGGCTTGGAGGAGAAAATCAGTCAATTACTAGATGAAAAGGGAAATTTGGTTTTGAAAGGGGTACTTCTTTTGTACTTATCACTTCTTCTTTCTGGTGCTAATAATTTATTTTCACCTCATTCTAAGAACGTTGGGATTCAAAATGAATTCACTTTCAAAATGTTCCACAGGCAAGCTTAGAGGAAAAAGTCAAACGCTTAGAGGGAGAAAAAGATATTTGGATTTCGAAGGAGGTAATCACGTTTTAACCTGTTAGAGTGTGTACGGATATGGATTTTTCCAATATCTCATAATTATTCTTGTTTGAAAGAGATAGTTTGGCTAATTAACTAGCTTAAATGTTGTAGGGTAGATTAGGTTGTCATCGCCAAAAAGAATGAGGGAAAAACAGAGAATGTTTGTTGTTATGGTTTTATTTATTAATTTGTTTCTTTCTATTTCTCATTCTTATACTTTTAGTACACCTTTGTGCAAATTACTCGTGCTTATTAGATTGGTTTGAAGCCCATATAAATTAATTATATCCATTGCCCGCCTTTGTGCAACTTACTGTGTTTACAGCTTCCTTAAAGCAGTGTCATGTGTTTCCTTTACAGAATTCAACCAAAGAAACAATTGCGAGTCTGAATGGCGATGTTGCTAAACTACATGCACAGGTAACACAGCTTCATTGACCTTAATCTACATGAAGGTCTCAATTTAAGTGGCGTATTGAATCTGATTGTATGCCTGAGCATGGTTACTTGCTTTGAGTACATAGGAGAACGTACATAAGATGATTGTCTGCTGGTTTGCTTTTACATCTTAGAGCCTTGTGAAATCATTTTTGACTGAGTCAGGCAGACCAAGAGAAGGTATAGAACTGAGTCAGTTTGCCTCTGTTGTTTCTGGTTCCAATGGGCATTAAGATGGTACCATCAAAGGGGAAGGCCTCTCATTTGTTTTTTAGTGCATTTGCCTTGCTTTATCCAAAGCATGTCTTGTAATTATGGCATGTCTTACATTTATAATTTTTGTAACCTATTCCTCTTGTTGCGATTTTTTTTTTTTTAAAAAAAAAAAAAGAAAAAGAAAAAAGAATTTCATTGCTGCATTTGCAGTCTATCCTAAGGTCATGACCACTTCATAGCAGAACTCTGTATTTGTTCTGATATAGAGATTAAAAACAAAGCTTGGCAGGTGGTGGAGTTGGAAGAGTTCAGGAACAATCTCTTACAAGAAAACCAACGACTAACCGAAATCATACCCGGTCTGCAGTCACAAATCCAGAATTTTGAGAGGAGTATCTCTTCTACCAGCTCATCAGATGAACCCAAAAAGGTTTGCTTCTCACACTAATCAGATTGTCATATTTTACGTTGTTAGTCTATTGTATAAGACTACTAGCTCTGTAGTTCTGTATTTTCTCCTAAGATGGCTCTTTATTTTTAATTTTAGCCTTTCGGAGATTTGTTATCCCTTGATATTTCCAATTAACTACTCTTAAAAAAATGGAAGATGAAGAATATGACTGCTTTCTCTGTTCTCTTAGCTTGTATCTGAGCATGAGGACTTGAACTCTCAGATCGAAGCAGCCCTTCAACTGGTTGATAAATTGATCACAGAAAATGCAATGCTCATTGAGAAGGTAATAAAAGGCGTATCTCTAGTTTTCGTTGTGTGCTACTCTTCAGAAAATATTGGATATGGCCTACACGCTTAACGTTGATTGAGTAGTGATGTTGTTTAGATAGTGTTGCACAGCCACCCAATTACTTTTGTTGTAACCATTAGTGATGCAGGGCAAAGGAAGAACAGAATAAAAGATAGATAAAATTCTACGTTAATTCAGAGTCTCATTGAATAGCTGTAGGAATCCAAGTTGAATCAAGAGTCTCATTGTCCAACAATGGAGTTTGGTGACGTCCCAACACCAGAAAAAGATTATCTCAACACAGTAGTTTAGAGCTTTAATAAAAATACTTCATTGATTATTGTGTCCTCACAGTACAACGATATATACAGATATTGCCTACTTATTCTAAGTGATTGAAAATAAACGAAATACAAGAGATATAATTGATAACTAGAACAACTATGCCATCTACAACAGTCGTACACCATCTGAAATTTGAAAAGTATAAAAATGTGTTGGAGTTGAACTTCCTTCTGATACTAAATCCTGTGTAGTTGGAACTTCTAGAATAGCTGGAACTTCTCACGTAAATGACTGTTGAAATTTAAAGAGAACTAAAACAAGTGTAGGCAAAACAAAGTGAATGCTCTGTATCCGTCACATTCATGCATCAATTAGACTGGTAGACATTGGGTTAGAGCTTTATTATGGTGAAACCATTGTTTATCCTTGGCATATTTTACAACAAGTCATTAGATTGATAGTCATTGAGAGTAGAAATTTTTTTTTTCTTCTTCTCAGGTGAATGAGTTGTATGTTGAGCTTGATCGACGGGCAACAGCTGGACTACCTTCAGCCACTCTGTCTGATCAGATGGTTGAAGCTGCTGATACTGCTAGTGTTGCTGATACCGTGTCCGAATCCAATGAGAATTTGTCTGTAACAGGCAAGAAGTTGGAGTCGGTCGAAATTGTTCCAGTCAAGGTTGAGAATATTGGTAGCGATGATGTGGATGTTGAGCATGCTGCTGCAATTCCTAACTCTTTAGTATCTGATGAGCCTGGAGAAATTGTGCAAATTTCTTTGGATGAGAATGAAGTTCGCGATCTTGAGTTGCAGGCTGCTAATAATGATGAAATAGCTGCTGTGTCGATTTCAGATGCTCCCCTGATTGCTAATAATGAAGAGAAAGATGCTGTGCCAATTTCAGATGCTCCCCTGATTGGTGCTCCTTTTCGGTTAATATCGTTTGTTGCTAAATATGTCAGTGGTGCTGACTTGGTCAGCAAAAGCTCTAGTAATTAGTTTTCTATTTTAACATGAGCGTAAGATGTGATTTTGTTGTTTTATAGAAGGAAGAAACACACTTTCATTTACTGATAAAAGATGAGCCGAAATATGGCAATTTTTTAGTACCTTCATTTGAGCTATTTTCAGTTTTCTCATTGTTTTATTCTTGGAGAATGAGAATGTTACCTACACTGAAATTATCTAGCAAATTTTATATGCAGTTATTATGTGAACTTGTCCACTCGTGCTTTAGACCAGTTGAGGAGTGACAATTTGTCTTTACATGAGTAGACATGCCTATAAAATTATATAAATCAACATTAACCAAAGCTATTTAATTAAACAGGTCAGGTTTCTAAACCTTAATATGCTAATTTTGTGTTAGATTTACGGGTCGGGTCAAAAATTGCTAGACTTAAGTTCAGTTGTCAACCTATAGTTTAAAAAAAATTGAATTTTATTCACTCGAGGACACGGCCCCTAATATTTTTGTAATTTTAAATCATTAAAATTTGCATGTGTTGTCACGTGCCTTAAAAAAATGCAGAAAATGCAATAGAAACTTTGTTATTGTCTATATGCATTAAACTCAAGAATCTAAAGTAAACAAATTAAATCTCACAATGGTAAACTTTAATATTTCAAACCACATGTTGAAAACTCAAACTTGATCCAAACCACCAGATAAATTGTAATATCCCCCAACTTATATGATGAACCCTGTTTAAAATCAGACATAATATTACTAATTAATCAATTTTGTCACATTAATCACGAGAGATTTTGATTTGCACTTATAGGTCAAATGCACCAACACCACGTCTTTTTGCTATGGCTGGGGGAAAAATGCTACACAAATTTGTTACACTAATGCCCTAAAAAGAATAACACAATTGGACATATTTCACAATTAGAAAAGTTTTCATATTCTAGTGCAGAAACTTGAGAATATTGTGTGGGCAAGGTCATGGGGACTCAGTGTTTGAGCCCTTGGACATGCCTGCTGCTGATGGTGATGCCCTGTTGTCAGAATTAGACGGCCTGATTTCCCCAATCATCCTAACAACTTCTCCCATTGGAGGTCTCATGTCTGGCACCTTGGCAACACAGGCCATTGCTACTTGAAGCATCTGCACCAACTCTTCTTCAATATCTTGGTATCTCATTAGCTCTACATCAAACACCTCAGCAGTCCATTCCTCTCTGACGACAGACTGGACCCACCTTGGAAGATCAACCACGTCATCCTGCCCCCCTGTTGATGGCACTGGTGCTTTTCCTGTCAGCATCTCAAGGAGGAGAACACCAAAGCTGTAAACATCAGATTTTTGTGTACATTTTCGAGTTTCAATCACCTCAGGAGCTCGATAGCCTGCTGTCCTAGGCGGGACAGTAGGCAAAATCATCAGCGGGGTAAAACCAAAATCTGAGATGCAGCCATGGAGGTCTTGTGTGAGCAAGACATTGAAGGACTTGATGTTGCCATGGATAAATTTCCCACCACCTGCAGAATGGATATGGGCTATTCCCCTTGCAGTACCAAGGCAAATCTTAACTCTGGATTCCCAGTCTAGTGGAGTTCGTCCACTTTCCTTGTGTCCTGTAATCATAGTAGAAATGCTTATGAAAACTGGTAAGGGAGGGAGAGGAGTGATAACCATTTGTATGGGTAGACAAGATTTGTTTTCTACATCTTAGTGCTTTACAGGCGCCATAAGAATTCAAATTATTTTTATTTAATGAATCTCAGGCTTATATCTACTTCTTATTCTAGCAGAAAACAATGTGAACAAAACAGTGTGTATTGCAGTAAAATTTTGCAACTTTAACCATGTGATCACACCAGGCCATTACATCGAAGTATCACTATTTGTGTAGGAAAACAAGACACAGTACCTGAAACTTCTAATATTCTCGTTAAAAGATATCAAGACTAAGATTTGTGTTTCAAATTAGAACTAATGGGGCCAAATAACATTGGATAAGGAATTAATTTACTTTTAGGCTTCTCCTAACATCCAATGAGTTTTAATTAACTCTTCATTTAGATCACATCGAAAAGCAGTTAGGAAATCACGGGATTATAGGTCATAATATACCTAGCCTAAAATTTTGTTTAGGGAAAATTACGCTTTCTCAAATGTGGTTTCTGTAAAGTTTGAATTTTCAACCTGTTGTTTAAAACTTTACAATTTACCCATAGAGGTTTAATTGTATTCACTTTGGTTGAACTTGAGTTCCATGTATTCAGATTGTAATGAGGCTAATATTGTATTTTTTTATGGTATCTCCTGTGGACAAAGTACAAGTTTTAAACTAAATGTTCATAACTCGAACTCAACCTGAACCATACATGTGCAGAGTGTAATTAGCCCTAATGTTATGTTAAGTTTTGAGTTTTTTATTTGTATATGCATGTGAAAAGTGTTTATTGTTGCATTTCCTTGCCTAGATGTATAATTGAGGAAAATTGAAAGAAGTTGAAGAAGTTGAAAAGTATACCATGCAATAATGCAGAAAAGCTGCCAGCTGTCATGTAGTCATAAACTAGGAGTTTTTCATCCTTGGAATAGTAATAAGCACGAAGAGGAACAATATTTGGGTGATGACCGACCCTCTCCACAATTTCCATTTGCTGTTCAAAATCTCTTTTCCCCACTACTACTTCTTTCAGCCTCTTCACAACCACTGTTGTCCCCTCCTCCAAAATGGCCTTATATGTTGTCCCATAACTCCCCTTTCCTAGGACTTCAGCTGAAGCTCTCAATAAATCCTCTAGATCAAAATTATAAGAACAGCCTTCAAAGAAAACCAACTTGTTCTTCTCAGCCTCTTGCACCCCACTCCCAAAGTCCTCCTTAGGCTTCTCACTCCTTCCACCCTTCCCTTTCGGTCGACTACTGTTCTCGGTGTCTTTTTTCTTTAAACAGCACAGCACTACAATTAGAGCTAAAAGAAACAGCACAGCAGCTGCCCCAATTGAAATGGCAATGATAGCTCCTGTAGTTGGCTTTTTTCTGGAACCGCCACTTGGTTTTGGTGGGACTTTTGGTGGGGGTAGTAATTGACTAGGGGAAGGGGAAGGGGAAGGTGCAGGGGTAATTGAAGAACATTGGTCAAGTGGTGATCCACATAACATCAAATTCCCTTGAAAAGAGGATGCATTGAACTTCCGTAGGGCCGAGGGAATTGAACCATTTAGATGATTATAGCTCAAATTCAAATGCTTAAGCCCTGGGAGGTTGAAATAAGGGATTGATCCAGTGAGGGAGTTGTGCTGGAGGTTGAGGCTAGTGAGATGTGTTAAGTTGTTAATTGTAGCTGGAATATTTCCAGTGAATGAGTTGAAGGAGAAGTCAAGAAAAATAAGCTGGGACGGCAAAGAAGAAGGAAAATTACCTGAAAAGTTATTGTCTTGAAGGTATAAGGAGTGGAGGGAAGGAAGGGAAAGTATGGCGGCTGGAATGCTCCCATTGAGGCGGTTTGATCGAAGACTGAGGATTGCAAGGGCATCCAACTTCCCAAGAGTGTTGGCTGGAATTGGACCATACAGGCCAACACCGGGGAGCCGAACAAAACGCACACGGGAGCCGTCCGGGGTGCAAGTTATGCCAACCCAAGAAGTGCAGACTGATGTAGCAGGATTCCAGTTGATTTTCCGACCATGAGGAACAATTGAAGCAAAGTCAAGTAGCGCTTGTTTGTCTGAATTCAGGTCAGCTAAACTAAGGGAAACAAAAGACAGGAGTAAGAGGAAAGGTAATGTTGCACAAATGGTTCGTAGCTCCATAAGTGGTGCTTGCTGGGAGGTCTAATGAGGAGGTGACAATGACTATGAGTGTAATCTCAGAAATTCTTCTGCTTCCCCTGGCATAGTAACAAAGTTTTCAGAACATTTATCTTCCGGGAAATGCAATGCTAAGAGAATTAGCAACAATGAGAAAGACTCTGAATAATTTTAAGAATCCATTTATGGTAAAGCATGAATATTAAGCAAGAAATATCCACAAAACCAAAGACAGAGTAGTTGAAACATGACTATCCAAGTGCACTGTTGCCTCGGGTGCCATGCCTCACTGCTTTCTGGGATTATAAGTCAAATACTTAAAGGTGCAGAAGAAAAATTATTAAGCCAAACCAAGGCAACATAATAGCAAAAGTCATCAAAAAGAAAAAGCAAAGCATAATCCTTTTACAATAAAAGAGAAAGCAAAAGCATTAAAGCATGCAATACAAAATGTGAAGGAATCCCTTTTTCTACTTTACTAGTTTATTCCTTCAGGGGCGTAAAGGAGTTTGTTAATTAGAAATAAAGAAGTAATAAACAAAGATAATGAGCTCAAATATATCCCTGCCCCCTGGACAAGAAAGTACAGACAAAATTGTGATGTAAGACAGCTTGCAATTGTCAGCCGGGGAAAAACAGTAGAAGTCAAGACAATATTATATGGTCCAAACAGCAAGTTTGATCCAGTTGTTAGAGTTGACAAGGAGGTTCTTGAATTTGCTCCTTTAATTATTTATCTGGTGGAGGTGTGGAGAAAGATAACAAAATTGGAGAAATTTGTCACCGAATTCTTCTTTAGAGAGCAAATAATGTAGGTTGCTTGAGTTAGGCCGCTACTAATTGGCATATTAGAAAAGAAAGTACTTAATTTGCATAACTAGAGGCTGCAAATATATATATATATATATATATATATAATTGAACTGAAACAGCTAGTTGTCATGGAAAGTGAAGAGTTTTAGCTGAAACGCTTTCATTCTAATGTTATTTGACGAGGAAATGATGACATAATTTTCACAGAAAGCATCAATTAGATCGAACTACTACTATGAAGAAGAATCCACATTCTTTCAAATGTCGATCATCTAAAGCCAAAGTTCAAACCTTTAGTTTCCCAGAAGAAAAAAACAAATTACAAACTATATAACGTGTGAGTGAGAGAGAGAGAGAGGAAGAGCTGAAAACCTTGAATGGTGAGGAATGGGAGAGCGAAGAGTCCATGAGCTAGAGCTAGCTATGACGTTGATCTGAAGCGGAGGCTGAAAGACGGCAAAAGAAAGTAGAGGTGAAAGATGAAATGGAGGAGCTTTAACGACATTTCTTGAGGAATACGTTGGAGTAAAAGTAAACGAGTTGTGGGTTTGTTTCAGCTTCTTCGTGAAGCAAACGCAGTGCAGTGCACTCGGATCTCGATGTGCATAGGATACCCAACCAACTCCCAACGTTTGTGAGAAACAAGGCTTGCGACTTTTCTCTATCTGCTTCAATTACGAACCCAACCGCTCCACCTGCATTTTATTTTTGCTCTATTCTCTCTCTGTCTCTCTCTCTCTCTCTGCAACTTTTTTGGAAATAATGAAAATCTTGACTTAATTAATATTGGAATTGAAAAATGTTCCATGAAATAATATAGCATCATACCCTTTTCACTTAACTTTCCAACCCCACTAGATTTGCCTCCATTTGAATTTCCAACCTCACACATAAATTTACCAACACAAAAAAGATAAAAACATAATATATATTATATCCAAATTAAAGAGTTCTGTCTTACAAACTAAAATGATAATTTATATGGTATATATCACGTTAGTCGTTAAAACATAAAATGTCTGCTGATGTGATACTTGTCGTGTTTATAAATTGATGTATAAACTAATCATTGAAATTTAGATAACGACAGTTCATATGGTATTCATGTTTATAATAAATAACGTGAAAGAAGTAGATGGTATTTTCATATATCTAAAATGGCGTCTACGACAAACATAGTAGTGTTTAATTGCTTAATTAGAGAGTTTGGTAACGATTAGTTGGAGTGGTCATTTTTGGATTTTGCTTCTTGTCTCTTGCTGGTTTATCTGCTTGTGGGGTGGGGATAGGTATTCCCTACACCAGCGATTACAAATGGTAAGATGAGTTCTCATTGGAATATTACAATCCATCAATTGCTTAATATATATATATAATAATAATAATAATAAATAAGACCATTATTAATCCTTACTTGATTTTCCTGAAAAGAATTAGGAGTCGATCGTTGCCAAGTTAATTCGATTACATTGACTGAACAAGGCATGCAGGGTTGGTTAGAGTTCGTTAAGGTGGTTGGATATTTTGTATTTTTTATTAACTAGGAAACGACAGATGACCCCACAATACACAATTATAAGACTGAAAAGATAATGAGATAATTAATTAAAACTCATACTATATATATATATGTTGTGGGTCACATTTCAATTCCTTTTCTCGTGATTCCCTTTTAGCATATTATGAATTTCTTGGCAATAAAAATAATTATGATTATTGTTAGGGTAGGTTTGGTACATTAAAATGATCATTACTTAGAAATAGAAATGAGTATTATAAAAAAATTACCTGACCAAATTTTTTACCTGAAATAGAATAACCAAATTTTCTTAAACACTATGGCTCTAAAAATCTTGTTCATAAAAGCTTCTTTTTTCCGGGTTAAAAAAAAAAAGAAAAAAGAAAAAAGAAAAAAAAAAAGTTATCCCCATGCATGAGTGGCCACCCTAATAAAGGATAACATGCACCAAATATCAACAAAATTACTTTAGAGCATTTTCATGCATGGAATATTTGGTCTTCTTTCATAAAAGAATCTTGGTCTCCTCCTCTGGTGATTGGTTCAAAATAAACTTTGATACAGCTATTAGAGATACTTTTTCTGTTTAAGCTGTGGTTTGCCGAGATTCTAATGCCTCTATTATTCGGATGATTTTTCAAGTTAGTTCGGCATGTTTGCCTAATTATGCGAAAGCCTTTGCAGCTCAATTGGCAATATCTTTAGAAGCTTCGCTCCATCTTGGTAAATTTACTTTGGAAGGTGATTCACAAGTTGTTATTCTAGCTCTTCAGCAGTGCAATATTTCTCTCGATTGGCAGATTTCTTCTATTATCTCAAATATTATTGACTCTATTCCAGCATCTTCCTTTTGGGAAGTTAGGAAGGTCATCAGAAATGCAAACTTCTATGCCCATTATGCGGCACGTTGGACCGCGGCCAAAAACTTTTTAGGCTACATTCCCTGTCACCCTTCTCCTTTTCTCTCGGTACCTATTACCAATGGGAAGGATCCTCTAAACTTTTTATTGCTTTCCTAATTTGTTGTTTTCATTCTCTTTGTTTGTTGCTTTCTGATGTACAGTATGTACTACAAAAAAAAAGTGGGCTCATATAGAATTTCATCATTGAATTTTGAAACGATTTTTAATGTCATATTATTGTTTTGAAACAACAAATTACTCAAAGTTTTATAAATCCCATAAAAATGGCATTGTGAATGTCAATAGCTGAGACGTGGTGCCCACCATCATCCTATTCCTATACTTACTGTCATACAATAATATTTAGGGCATTTTAAATGTTTTTCAACGCCATTGACAGCGGCGGAAGTCTTCCTAGGAGGCGGAATCTTACTAATGCACATGAGGTGAGGACCACAATGACAATTACATATTTTTTTATTGCAATTAAATTGTTATAAACTCACATGATCATCATATCTTAGTCAAATCATGAAGTAAAATTAATAATCTTATCCATTCTTTCTTTTCAATCGAATTCAGGTTTAAAGGATCCAATTTTAGCCGGGGTTTGACCCATTGCTGATAGCCCATGGCCCATAATCAAGTTGCCCGTGACCGTTACATGACCTTCACCACCACCAGGTTTCTCACAGAAAAAAAGAAAAAAAAGAAAAAAGAAAAAAGAAAGGACTTATCTTATTACTTATTAGGGTCCTTTTAGAGTTTGGGTGGATCCTATGCCCATAGGGCCCATGCTTTGCTATTGGAGATATTGAGGAAGATATCCATGTAATATCGGGACGTCCTATAATTGGGCCTTTTTGCCTGAAGAAAGAGAGCCCAATTGTGGTGATTTTTTTTTCTTATTTTTTTTTTAAAGGACTATTAAATTTTACTACATCAACGTTATAAAATCTTTATAACATGTTTGTGTAGTCCCTATCATTACTCTTTCAAAGCACATAAGCCTCCATATATACTTTCTTGCTTCATCCGCTCACATTGATCCCACCGTGCATTACCAAAAGTTAGGCTCAACATACCTTGGCCCATCATCAGTTGCTGAGCTCACCATGGCGACCTGACCTTGTTTCTATTCTCTCTTTATTTTACAGGTGACGTACGGACTCCGGAAATGGCCTGAGAATGGCTAGGGCCCTGGAACAACCTCATTGCCTGACTACAAAACTGTGGGATTGCTTAAGTAGGAGTGGCATGTTGTATTTATTCATTTTGGGTGGATTAGTATAGTCATTTGTTTTGTTTTGAGCCCATAATAGGATGGGCCAATTTTGTGGACACATAAGGAAGTTGTTTACTCTCACCCTATATATAAGTGAAATTTGCCCTGTTTTCTTTTATATGTTTGAACATCTACATGAGATTCGTGAAAGTAGATATTGAAAGTGTGTCATGAAAATATTAAAGGTATGACATTGTTAAATTTATTTATACATGTTATGAAGAAAGAACAGATTTATTATTGATTTATTCTAACATGGCCTTGATTCATCAAACCATTTTCAGCACTTTTGTTTGCTTCACTTTTCTTCAGTTGAAGTTCAGATTCTGTTGCACGATACCTAATATTATTTCAGCAGGTTTTTTCTTCTTTGGCGATTGGCATTATCCAGACTCAAAAGTGTCGGTGATTCTTTCAACACATACAATAAACGCTGGAAAATGGGATGATTGGAAGCCTGACTATCTTTTCATTGAGCTAACTTTTACTGCTTATTTTTTCACAGAAAGATCTCCATGATTTTCCTAACTCAATAAGAATATACATTAATAATTGAATAAATTAAACTCATTATGGGTAAAACCTCCCTTGAGATAAGGCTCTATTAGCCCGCAAGACCAGTCAGAGTAGCAAAAAGTAATGTTATTTTTTACACTCATTTTCATATCGGCTGATGTAGCCACTTAAAACACACTAAGTCAGTGAATATAAAATGAGTGTAATAAATGGGGTTAAGAGTGCATTATTCCGTAGCAAATATCATAGTTGCAGCACAGTTTGCAAGTAGCAGAAAACCAACAATAATCCCATTGATTTCTCAACAGAACACAAATTACCTCTTCATTTTTCCTGTTTTAAGTGGAAGTGTTGACAGATTCCATTCTTTTAGAGATAACAAATAATCAAGAAAACAATAATTAAAAAAATTAATAATAACAATTTTCGAAATACCCACTCGTTAGATGTTATAAGAGCCCAAAAGGTTCTGGTAGGGGCTCAAATCCATTATCAAAGATGGGGCCTTGATCCAATCTATCATCGACACTGTGCAGCCAGTTTGTATTCTTCAAGTCCTCCTTGAGCAATATTGCATCATAGCGGGAGCTCTCATAGATATCTACTTCAAATTTTGAAGAATACTTTCCATCATTTGCTTCAGTTCCATATTCTGCAGGCCTATGACTCTTGTTTCCGTTCTCTAAGATCATTCTATTATTGCTGTTTTGCAGGTTTCCATTCGTATCAATGGATGATGGAGCACTCATAGCACGACGGGATTGGATTTTTTGAGCGGCAGATCGAATGCTTTGAGGGAACAAGGTGGTGCCTGAAAGTGGACGAGCATTCCCTGTGCCGTTTCTTATATCCTACATCAGAGAATAAATAAATCGATTGGATTTGTTTAACACTTTAACATACTTGAAGTAACTCTCCCAAACAAAAAGCTTCGTTTCAGTAAAGCTGACGTGATGAAATGTATTATTACTGTATTGGAAGTAATTACTGCATACCATATGCCTGATAGCCATATCCAGGGATTTTTTTGAGATAGTCCTTCCAAATCCAGTGTTCTCTGTGGCAGTTGTTGAACTCTTCACAGGCTTCCGCATGGCCAACTCTGGGACATGTGCGGGCTTCCGAGGCTCGGGAATATCAGCAAGGTGTCCATTGGCATGTAAACGGCCCCTTGTAGTTGGCTCTGTAAGTCTTCCCCGCGTGGCAATGGGTGATGATTGTCTTCTTGGCATATTAACGGGTGCTGGGGCTTCTGAATTCCCTTTCATGGTGACAGCAATACCTGGGCGAGACCTACCAGCAGAAACTGGCCTGTCTGGCAAAGTTGTTCTGAGGTTTGGTGGTGTATCAAGTGGAAAATCGGGGGGTATGACCGGCTGTGGTGGGGGCCGAATTCGTGGGCCTGGAGAGCTTGGTCGGGATACTGGTGCTGAATTACGCCCATTTGACAGAATGCGCCCAGCTGAAGTTGAAGGACTGGCAGCTTGAGATACAGATGGTAATGAATTTCGACGAGTGGGAGTAGATGGGCGAGAAAGTGATCGAGTAACAGGGGAGTTCAAGTTTGCAGGAATTTGAGGCCTGGAACTAGGAGTGGACGGTCTTGAGCTTTGCAATGGTCGAGATTTGTCGATGGAAGAGCTGGTGAGAGCTGGACGGGCTCTTGAAGGAGTTGGGGACCGCAATGGCGCCTGGCGTGAGGATGGAGTGGAAGGTCTTGCTGTAGACGGAGAGCGGGTGATGGGGGAGGATGGTCTAGTATAAGACGTGACTGAAGCTGAGCTTGTGTTAAGGATTGAGGAGGATCTGTTTGAGGAGTAGGTACTATATTGTGAAGTGGAGATGGAAGGGCGCGATACGGAACTGCTTCTAGTTGGTCTTGTTGAATGGTTACTCTCTGAGTGTGAAGCAGAAAGCTGAAACAGAGCCGTGATTGAAATATTTGTCATTCATACTTCTGAACATCAAAAAAGCGTATTCCATGAAATACCATTATCTTTTTGATAAGTATATTCCATGAATAACATTATCAGCGAAAACTCGTCTAAAATACATAAACTTTGTTTTGAAAACTTCTGGAAGCAGGAAAGAGGCAATGACCTAAATTGTTAACCAGCACGCTGGCAAGGGCCTAAATTCTGAACTAAAACTCGTAGGGAACAAGGGAAAGAAAGAAAAAGGGAAATGCATACCCTTGAAGCCTTTACGGCAGAAGCTGATCTAAGACCGCTTCTTGAAGCTGCTATAGTTGGTTGAGACTCATTTCCATCCGATGAAGGAACATTAGGCGTCCCAGGAGGAGTGAGAAGCCTAATAACACAAAGCATAATATTTACAAATCAAACAAGGTGATGACATCTAAATGCAAATCTAACTCTTACAAAATTAACCACTACAATACAGCACGTTGTAGTAGGCAACATATGCTAGATTTATTTCTAAATTGTAATGACCCGAGCATGAATATTTCGTTTCAAAACTCATACGCATTAAGAATGACTAAATCAATGAAGGGTGTACTTCCAAATCAGTAAACTAAGTGTCAGAGCTAAATAATAATTTAATAATAATTTAACGTGATATCAGAGTTAAAAGTCCAGAATTCCAACATTGTCTCAATCAATTTACCTCGCATTTTCAATTCATGCGTTGGATCTCACTTATTAAGTGAAATAAATTTCACTTAAAAAAGAGTGTCAAAATATTAATTAAATTATTAAATTTACCATTTCTTATCCACTTAAGCTTTTAAGATAATTGGCTTTTAAGATAATCAGTGATTTAATACCGAGTATCTGTCAAGAGGATGTGTAATTGAACTTTATATGTTAGGAATTCAACAATCAGTAATGGGAATTCAATAAGTATTAATATCTAGGCAAAATTATCACGGTCCTGACGGAAATGAAGCTATCAATGAAATGTAGATCTGTGATTTAACAAAAAGAACCAGATTGAAAGAAAAAAAAAAGGCTGTAATCTTTGAAGCTTTACTTACCAGTCGTAATCATGCTTTCCTCCATCTGCAGATGACAGTAGATCATCAATCCCACTCTTACCCACTTTCGCCGACGCAATTGAAAGCCTCCCCAACTTCACTGAAACTGGGATGAGTCCCAATTAAATCCCATATCAGAACCATAGCAAATAACACGAAATAAACAAATACAGAGGTGATTCGAAGAAAAAGAAAACTTGCAACTTGCGAGGCAACCATGTAGTTCATATGGATTTTGTTACTGATAGAACGACATGGTTTTGTATGGTTTTCATCGTGAAGCCATTAAATGTAGCTGACTGAAAGCGTCAAATCAGACGCTCAATGAAAGAATAAAACGAAGGGAAATCCGAATGGTCATTTCGAATGACCATATTGTCCTCCGCATTGAACAAACAAAGACAATGAGATTGATCAATCAGGTACCATCGGACGATTCGTCGGAGGAGGTGACAGAGAGAGTGCGGCGGTTCCTGGAGAAGAGATCCAGGTTCTCGTCGGCGGTTTCCTTTGAGATCGCGGTCAAACTTTGACCTCGCCGGTGCCGCGAAAGCGCCGGAATATTCCTCCCGCCGAGAAGAGATTCCCTCACGTTCCGATTCATCATTGCTCCCGCGCTGCTTCTAGTCCCATCTCAATGTGCATCTCTCAGAAGAAGAGAGACAGAGAGAGAGAGAGAGAAGAGAAACGAGCGAGAGAGAGTGTGTGTAGTAGATGCAAAGGGAGACTACAAGTCACCAAGCTTTCTTTTAAGCTTTTACGTCACAGACTCACAGGCGCACAGAGAGAGAGAGAGAGAGAGTCGGTTTTAGATCTGTGAAGCTAAAAGAGTCAGCTATAAGATCTGGTGTAGCCTTTCCTGCCATTACTTACAATGGGGTGTCAATTTGTCATTGTTTTGAGGCTCCACGTGTCTAAACCAAAAACCAAAACCAAAAACAAAAACAAAAACCCATAATAATGATGATTAATTCTACTCCTCTGCTCCTCACTCTAAATTTTCACGTGTTTTTAATGATTAATAATTTTGTTTTAACTTACAAAAACATAATAAACTACTTAATATAGTGGAAAGAAGAGAATTACTCAACTCAATAATGATAGGAAAATGAAGGCACATGATTTGGTTGAGTACGTACGTATATGATCATCATGGGGTTTATAGAGATGTTAACGGTGGTATTGTCGGCAGCTGATTGCTGCAAGATAGAGGTCCCTAGAATTTTGGTAGCATGGAAGCTATCATTAAGGTGGAGATTTAGCTTCATTTCATCTCCTTGGACCCACCTCGGACACCTTATATAGTTGTTACTCAGTATTTAAAGGGAAACTGCACTAGAAAATCGGCAACAATTATGATTCATTAAATAAAAAAAATAAAAAAAGGACTTGTTCCACGATTACGTAAAAGTAGCGCAACTCGAAAGTCACATGCCCAATGACACTTCAACTACCTTGGCAGCACAGTAATCCCCATCCATTACCATAAAAAGCTTTTTCTAGGGTGATAACAAAGAAAGAAAGTCTCATGAAGTTGGTATTTTACGTTTACGCTAAAAAACGAATTACTATTTGTAAATATTGTATTTTAAGCCGTCCAGATTACCTGAATCTGAATGGGCCATGGGATCAACACCCCTCCAATTAAATAGCCGTTGAATTGAAGATGATGAAATGATCACATGGCTGGACCAGAAGGGGAAAGCGATGCGTGGAACATGCATGGGCCGACATAACTAGCCCAACAGGATAGCCATGTGATGCTTCCTCGCATAAAAACATTTGAAAAGAAAGCATACAATACAACTGCCCCAGCACGAGCAGCATAAAAATAAATAAATAAATAAATAAAATAAAAGAAAAAAGGACGTATCGCCGGTATACTTGACTACGACTTTTCAGAAAATAATTGAAGCCTTGTCTCATCACATAATAAATTTATCTACTTCAATCAAAATCCCAAATTCTCTCATTTGCAAATATACCCCCAAACAATTTTTTATTTATTTATTTTTTTGTCGGAAATGTTAGCAATTTAAACAAAAATTATGAAAAAATTTCATGGAGTTCATTGAGCGGTATATGTTTGAAACTTGTTCAGTCACGTAAATTTCATAAAACCTATTTTATATTTATTGGGCAAAAATGGTGGCAATCTCGATCCTCACTCCTTACTATCTTAATTGAAAGATGGACAAGAGTCCCATAGAAAGATGTTTGGAATGAACAAATCATGCGATTGAGAGAGCCCGGACGTACATTCATAGGGAAGAGTCACCATCTTATCCCATGAAAAGGGTGAGGTGAGCCCTTTAAAGGGATCACAAGTCATGTTTAGAAGCTCTGAAACTCACTGGTGGTCCATGTGCCGGTGGAAATTAAAGAATCCTAATAAGGGATAAATTTATGGTTCACTTTGTTAATGTGTTTTGAGGTTTATGTTTTTGAAAAATGTTGTCATATGATTGAGTTATATATTAAAAAAAAGACAGAAATTAGAGAACGGGAGTGTATATGTGTTTTTTTTTTTTTTTTTTTTTTTTCTAAGCCAATAAGAAAAAGATTACAAGAGGGTTTGAAATGCTTCCAAACATTAGGTTGGAAGTGGTCCATTTGACTTAAAAAGTACACTTTCAGTCTTCAAATATTAGCAGCATAGCATGAGCTTCACTAATGACAATAGAAGACGAAAGCCATATGGTTGCAGCATAGATAATTTTACCATTAAAGAATCTAAGAACCATAAATGCACCCGAGAAGTCTCTCTTAATTAACCACAATAATAAAGCACAGCAGCAAAATATGCATCAAAGGAGACTGATCGAGTGCATGTGCTTACTCACCAATAATTGCATTTACTTTATACTACTACCTTATTGGTTTTTCTTTTCTTATAAACCACAATAGATTGTCTTTTGAAAGACAGGAAAGTTTTATTCCTCTACATGCGTCATTTCTTTTTGGACATACGCATATGATTCATTGCCATGTATAATTTTATAAGAAGTTTTCATTAAAATGAATTGTTTTGCATTCATTTGTGAGATTTGTATCTCACATTGAGAAAGTATAAAGAATAAGAATAGTTAATATACCTATGTGAACCCAAACCCATTAGCTTAAGCTTTTGGGCTAGAAGTGGTGTCCTAATATGTATATTAATTTATTCTTGTTGACTCTCCTTAGTGTCTCTCTCATCAACAATTGGTATCAGAGCTCATGGTTAGTTGATATGAGTGTCTTGATTTGACGCATTTGGTTTGACTCTAGTAAAAATAGTGGTTTCTCTTGGATTACGCGTGGCACTCTTGTGCGAGGGGGAGTTTAGTCAATGTGGTAGAGATTCACAAGTGATGGGATATTTATTGTGCATACACTTGTGAGTGGTTAATATACCTATGTAAACCCAAACTCATTAGCTTAATTAAATTTTTGGGCTAGAAGTGGTGTCTTAAAATATGTATATTAATTTACTCTGGTTGACTCCCCTTGGTGTTTCTCTCCTCAACATAAATATAATTAAACTAATCTTTAACTCTAGCCTTAGCCTTGAGAGCTCAAAATTGGCTGCAATTCTCTGCTCAGATTGCAACTTGTCCGACTGCAATTGAGAAAGACTCTCGACAGACATGCCCGAATAGGTGCTCTTATGGAGCCCATGCTCTGCGTGGGGGTTCTTATAAGTGAATGGGGCCATTGAACCACCACAAATAATACTTTGAAGCAAAGCTATATCTTTCTACGTGTTGAGTGGGAAGCTTAAGATGATACTCGGTGGGTGCCCAAAATATGCTCTACATCTATCCTCAAAAGGTGCCTCCCTTTTCACATGTATTTTCTGACTGAGAGAGACAGATGCAGATGCAATGCATCTATGACTGTGAGTAATTGTTTCTGTTGGCATTATTAGATAATTGATTAGTTTAATTGAACAAAAAATCATTGTCGTACATTGAGATTAGATCTACATCTTAAGCTAACTCTAAGCAACAATCAAGTTCGAATATTCAAGTTGGCCAACACCCGACAGGGAGAGCCAATTGCAATATATGCTACTATTTAGGGGTGTTAAATATTCTTGTTTGAGTTGGATTAAGGCATTGATAAAAGATTATATATATCATGAATATAAGAATATATATGCTAATTTTAATTCCATTAATTTAATTAAATGAGTTAGACTTATTAACTCTTACCTATTAATTTTGTGTCAGGTTTGGTTTGCGAGTTATAGAAATCTATAAGAATATATAGGTCAATCTTAATCCTAACCTGAACCTTTAATTAAAGAGGCTAGACCTTTCGACTATAACCTACCAATTTCATATAAATTCACATATAATGTAAAAAATTATTAACCATGATGATGATGATGTACTATTCTACTTGATTGATAACTAGCTAGCAACCATTTTGGCACACCAACGACAACGAGCCGAAGTCTTGACATATTGGGCCAAGAGGCCTGAGCATATTTGCTTCTCCGGCTTAGTTTCGTGCGCCACAACTCTTAGATGGACTCCACATTTGAAAGCATTTAGTGCATGGGTTATCAAATCAGGCAATCTGAGACACAGCCCAATTCCCAGAACATACAGATAATGGGCTACTTATTTCAAATTATTACTGATTAGTCTACCCGGTGCTTGTGCTACGGCTAGGGGTGAATGAGGCAGTATGGTTAGTAATTATTAGTTAAAATCACTAATTGTAACCATCTAAGCAGTTAGCAGTTAATAATTCTAATAACCGCTAACCACTTTTTGAAAGAAAAAAAACAAAATTTAAATGATGTCGCATCTATGATAATATAATAATATCATATATATTATGTACATACAACATCATTTTCTAGATTTTCATACATTTTTATATATATTTAAAATTTTAAATACAAAAATGACATTATATATATAGGCGGTTAGTGATTTTGAAAAAACTTAAAATCGCTAACACTACAACAATTTAATTTTTTAGTTACGATCCATTAGTAACGTGTTAACAATGTTAACACGTTATTAAAGCGTAGTAACGTGTTAATAATAACGTGTTTGACGTGTTGTGAAAGTGGTCGTGACTATATTAAATTTAGTAACGTGTCAAATTCTGACACGTTACAATTTGGTAATGTGTTATAAACTAACACGTTACAATAAATTTTGTAACGTGTATATTCTAATGACACATTATAATTTCTACCACGTTATAATTTTGTAACGTGGTATATGTTTGAAACGTGTTATAATGACACGTTACCGTATGGTAACGTGACATTTTTACCACGTCACCATATGGTGACGTTTAAAAAAAGACACGTTACAAAAAATAATAGTAACGTGTTATAGTTTAACACGTTATAATTCAGTGACGTGGCAAAAAACAAATGAACAGTTGCCACGCCACTAAACCAATGATTTTTTGTAGTGTAACTATACTGTAACCGCCTAAACAACCGTTAACAATTTTTTCTAATCGCTTTTAAAAACGATTTATACAATTAACAAATAATTAATAACCGACCGCATTTTCTTCCACAGCTGCGGCAAGCTTATACCTACGATTCTGTCGGAATTGCAGTCAGACAATTAATTTAATAGAATTCACCTCTCTCGAGTGTGTCCAAGTCCTTGACATGACACCACATGCAGTACTCTCCCCCGGCCCACTGATCGGAGGTAGGTACACAGGAAGGAATATTGTTCGGAAAATAGACAATATATATGTACATCATCTAACTGGCCGGTTGGGCTGCTGCAATGGCGGTGGTTCCTCTAATAATAAATTAAGTTGCTTTGATTACATAGGCAATCTCTCATCTCCCACTCACTATGGAATATCTTCACCTTCTGACTACCTTTATATATATATATGCAAGATCCGAACAATATACCCTTATTATCATTATGGACATAAATTTTTTATAAAAAATATATTTAATTCAGTCGTCGTTTTTAAATATATGAAAAACATATATACTTTCTTGGACATTTGTTATATATTCTTTGTCCATAATAATCTGTGCTCCACATCAACATGTATGGGCATGTCTTTTCCATCTAGTGCAATACAAAGTATCGTGGAGAAGACTTGATCTGATTGGTTCAATCCCACCCAATACATACTTAAATTTGAGGGTTCCTAATTGTCCACAGATTTTGAAAGGTTTCGTGGAAAGAAACAACTGAAACGAGGATTCATGCCCACACCCACGCCCACGACCACGACCACGATTGACCTCTTGTTTTTTTTTTGTTTTCTTAATTACACAAGCACCGACCTAATTGGTCTGCACATATATAGTACTTGACCATATATATTGCTAACAATTTTTAACTTGTATTACTTGTAAATTTGATATGAAATTCAATACAAAATTATTGAGTTAGAGTTGAAAAACTAAACTGATTTAATTAATTTAATCTATATAATTTTATATCGGCCATATTTTAACCTAACATGCAAACACAAATTGAAATTGTCTTCCTCATCGTTTACCAAACTCAATGTCTCAATTGGTTGGAAGGGTTCCCAACACATCGCAAACGCAAATGGTTGGTTGGTGCAATTATTACGTATCTTCCGAGTTCTCTTAATTCCACCACTTTGATCGAGATGTGGCTTGTGATTGTATTCGCACTAGTGGGCTAACCGCCCACCAGACCAAGACTTTCTCAACCAGGCCCCTCTTCTGACACATGGCTATCCACCATTTTTCCCATTTTGCTCTCTGACGCCACTCCCACCAAAAACGTTGACACTCGATCGATCGAGAGAGACCAGCAGTGTGGTTAATTATATTATGTGTAAATCTAATTCTAAGCAATTTACTTTTTGCCTCTTTAAATACCCACTTGGTTGTTAGCTTCCTGGGTACCAAGAAAGAGGTGCAAACGGTCTCAGTCGATACTGTAATATTACAATTTGATCATGATCAGCACTTAATCAATTTCAGTCAATCGCGATTTGTGCAACATTTGTCGCGCGTCATAAATGTTGTGATAATTTAAGGTAAGCTACTGTACGTAACTAATTGTCTCATGTTCTATTTAGATTAATTTAGCAACTACTGTTCTCATGCATCTGATGATCCCTACACGTACTGTTACACTTTTCGATCGACTCATGCTCTCTTCTTCTTCTTAATCCTTTCAGTTGGAAAATCTCATAGATTAATTGGAAACACCTCTTAATTATTTCTTTTAATTAATGAAGTTACATTAATTCCTCCTCCTGCTTCATCTTTGACCTATCCTTTATTTATATATATATATATGAACTTTTCTTCTTCAACACCTACCCGGCCTGCCTTTTCCAAGCCGGCCACTTTGGGATCTATTCTTATCTAGTTATCTTCAAAACTTTTGAACGCGTGGTATGAATTTCCTCCACTTTTGATAAACATACTGTATATTTATATATGTAAAATGAGATTGTCTCCAACAAGAAATTTCCATGAGAAAACGGCTAGTGTGGCAAAGACTTCAAGTTTTCCACCCGCGCGTGCACGTCATTATTTGCCATCAACAGGGAGCAAAACTTAGTGCTGTTATTGTTGCCTGTATATATATGTGTGCCATGGATGCATGCTCCAACATGCATGCCATTGCCAGCCCCCATATATATATATATATATATAGACTAGACTATAGTCGGTCGTCGTCTTTTGTGCAGCTAGCTAGCTTGCATCGTACACACATGATTATGAGGATGAGGAGCATGGCACAGCGAATAGGGGAGGTATTGAGTTTTATAGTTTTAGCTCTACTCTGCAAGGCGAATTCCGCAATGCCTTCCTGGTGGGCCAGCCTGCCTCACGACAATGCCAGCTATTGCCTGAGCTGGCGGCTTGCCGTGGAGGCCAACAATGTGCGTGCGTGGCGCACCGTCCCAATACAGTGCTTGGGCTACATTGAAACTTACATGATTGGGGGCCAATATTTCCGAGACCTGGACTTCATAATGGACCAAATTTTGAGTTACGCCAATGAAATTATTCCATCTGCTGACGGCATGGATGCCTGGATTCTTGACGTTGATGACACCTGCATCTCCAATGTCATTTTTTACGGAGGCAAGAGATATGGGTACGTTCGTTCGTAGGAGTGTCACTTTTACTTACTTACTTAATGAATTAATTAATTAATTCCGTTTAATTTTTGTAATATATATATATATATTATCAGGTGCGACCCGTTTGACCCAGCTGGGTTTAAGGCATGGGCAACGAGAGGAGGGTGTCCAGCGATTCCGGCGGCCCTTAGATTGTTTAAAAGATTGGTTGACGATGGATTCAAGGTGATCCTGCTGACGGGAAGAGACGACGAGACGCTGAGCGAAGCCACCATTGATAACTTGCATAAAGAAGGATTTATTGGTTATGAGCGTCTGATTTTGAGGTAAGATATCGATATGATGACGACGCTCACCATTCACCAACACAAGTAAGATAATAATGCCAAACTACTATCCAAGTCAATGTCCATTTTGGATGTCGTCCGAGTCAATATCCATGCAAAAGAAAAGTAATTAAAAAAAGGTTGCTCTTTCTTCGCCCAACCCAACTATTTAGGGCAACAATTTGTCTTCACCTTCAAATCGTATCAAGGTATTAATATAATACTATATAGATTTAATTATAATTTAATTTATTTAATTAAACGAATCAAATTTATTAATAGTAATATAGTAATTTTGTATTGGGTTTGTGTCAAGTTTGTGAATTAAGTAACAAACTGTTAGCCCTTATATCGAGACATGTGTATAAAGCTATATATATATATATATATATATATAGGTCAATTTTAACTTGACTCGTTTAATTAAACGGGTTAGATCCATCCACCTTAACCAACTAATTAATTTTGTATTGAACTCATAAATTGTGTCAAAATTATGTACTTTTAAACTTTGGTTTAAAGTACTATTGGGCCCTTTGGCAACTAATTAACTTTGGTCTTATTATATTTCAATGGAGAGTATCCTGGTCCTAATATTCCCTACTTACGAAGGATATATGGAATTGTCGCCACCCTCCATGCCTTTATAGTGGGTCTACTACTGCATATGGGGCCCTATAGAAGCAGAACTTTTGCTAATAAAAGTTGGGTGGGAATGGGATATTGAAGAAAACAGAGGTTTTAATCGATCACACTACTGAGATATATATATGATTGTTTTCCACACAGGAGTGCAGCTTATAAAGGGCAAAGCGCGGTGCAGTACAAGTCAGAAATCCGAAAGCAGCTAGTAGAACAAGGTTACAGAATCTGGGGAAATGTTGGAGACCAGTGGAGTGACCTTCAGGGTGAATGTTTGGGCAATCGAACTTTCAAGCTTCCTAATCCCATGTATTTTGTTCCTTAATTGATCACAAAATACGAACTCATGAAATTAAGCCTACCTTTTGTATCTGGAATCTTCAATATCCAAATACCATCAATAACATATATATATATAATTGATCCTTTGATCAATCATTTAGAGCGAGCACACTATATATATATATATATATATCGACCTAAAATGTTTTCAGCTAGCTAAAAAAAAGATCAACCGTAATACTTGGTTTTTGTTATTCAGTAAAAAATTATTTAATTATAAAAAAAAAAAACGAAATAATGAATTATATATGATAAATGTTATATATTTTATAACTATTCTACAATATTAAGGTTGGAATTGAAATAATATTGCGGAATAAAAATGTAGAAAATAAGACAAGTTCAACGTCCGAATTCAATGGTGATAAAAAATTCGGAGGAAACTTCGCAACTGACAGGGAGTGCCGTACTCTTTTATCGTTCTCAACCCCAATGAATGCCCGACATGAAACAAAAGACATAAGATTATTGGTTTGATCAGCGCGCAGGTGGTGGTGATGCTATAAAGCTATCTTCTTCCAATCACTGCCATATTTTTGAAGCCCTCAAAGGAGAAAAAGTAATTAAGGTAGAAAATAAAAGAGAGATAAATAGCAGGAGAAAGGGAATTAGCTAGGATGGAAGACGGAGATGTGTCGAGGCAGATTCAGCAGATGGTGAGGTTCATCCGTCAAGAGGCGGAGGAGAAAGCTAACGAGATCTCTGTGTCTGCCGAGGAGGTCAGATCGAAAGACCCACATGGGCCACATCTCTTTATTAATTCCCCTCCTTAATTAATTTATACAAAACCAAAACATAATATATGGATTTTTATTTTATTTTCACACAAATCATTAATCATATCAATGGGCTAGCTAGCTCAGTTTCTTAATTAATGCGATTTTGAGGATGTTTTTAATTTTTTGTTTGAAAAAAATGTTATGATGTGATATAAAGGTGAAAGTTGTTTTTGATTGTTTGTGTTTTTTGTTGTTTGATATTGTTTTTGTTTTGTTTTCTGTTCTAAAAAAATAAAAAAGTGTTAACAAACATAATCATGTATTGTAATTATTAAATTGTCATTTATCCCAAGAACTTAAGTGGATAAGAATTGATAGTAATGTTATTTAATAGATTGTTATAATTGTCATACAATTGGGATGACATGGCAGTGAAAATTAGCATTTGGATTAACAAGAGCTTGTAAAAAATAAAAAATCAATGACTAATTTTTATTAACACGTCATTTCAATTGTATAACAATCGTATAATAGTTGGTTTTTTAAATATAATTATCTTAATTTATATTTTAATACTCTCTCTCACGCGTAAGCTCAAATTACTCTTTAATTAGTGAGGTCCAACATGTGAAATATTTAATTAATTAAATAAAAGAGAAATTGATGGAAACAATGTTAAAACTTAGAACTTTTGACTCTGATACCATGTTAAATAATTACTTATTCCAAATAAATGATAATTTAACATGAAATTAAAGTAAACTATCGAAGTTTGAACATTAATTGCCTTCGTACATAATTTATTTCCCATTTCAGTTAAAAGAGTCCATATACATGGACGGAATGTTAAAATATTAATTTAAATAGCTAAATTTAGACTTTTATATCACCTAAACAATTAATAATTTAATACAAAACTTTATATATATAACTATACGTTCTTTGTTTTTATTTCCAGGAGTTTAACATTGAGAAATTACAATTAGTGGAAGCTGAAAGGAAAAAGATTAGGCAAGAGTATGAGCGGAAGTCGAAGCAGGTGGAGATTCGTAAGAAAATGTGAGTTTCATTTATATATACGTCTATTTGCAAACACTAACGCAGCAATATATATATATATATCACTTCTAATATTGTTTATGAAAATGTGAGTTTCATGTATGTGTCATCTATTTTCTGCTTAATTATTCTTTCTTTTCTTTTCTTTTTGTAAATTAAAAAAAAAAAATTGGTGGGCAGTGAATACTCAATGCAGCTGAATGCATCACGTATAAAAGTTCTTCAAGCACAAGATGATATGGTGAATTCCATGAAGGAATCTGCAACCAAGGAACTTTTGCGTGTTTCTGACGACGCCATTGCATACAAAAAGCTTCTAATTGCCTTGATTGTTCAGGTAATTACCCACTTTAATTTGGGTTATTTGGTTCCACTTAAATTGAGGAAATTAAGACATAGACATTTTATATATATTGGAAAATTAAAGAAAACTAATGGTTTATATATAGTTTTTCTTCCTATCATTTTTATTTATTTTTTAAATAGAATATTCTATCACAATCATAAGTGATATTCATATATGTATTCATAGATCTCTTTGTTCGTCTTAAACTTTAAGCTTTGCAATATAGGTGATGATCATTAACTTGTGTTGGTATTATGTAATAGGATTTGGTTGCCCTTCTGTTCTTTTTGACAATTCTGCTTAATTTTTACTTCTCAATGAATACATTTTTTTTCGCTTATAGAGTCCATTGATTGGAAAATTTTGCTTGTAATTTCTAGAGTATGCTACGGCTGAAGGAGCCAGCAGTATTGCTGCGGTGCAGAGAGACTGACCGGAAGTTTATTGAGGCTACATTGAAGGATGCAAAACGAGAGTATTCTGAGAAGCTCAAAGTGCAAGCCCCAAGAGTTACTCTTGACACTCGTGTGTACCTCCCTCCTCCAACTGGAGTGGATTCCCATGAACTCTTTTGGTAACATTTTAGTCTTCATTTGCAAAAGATGTCCAATCTGTGATTACTGGTTTTGGTTTGTTAATGCTTTTGTTTCAAAATGTGATAAAAGTAGTTTTATGTTTTTTGTATTACGGGTTGTTTGCTTGAGACTATAAGCTTTTAGATTATGGTTTTAGCCATACAACTGCTGACCCTTTTTTGGTTAATTGCTGAAAAAGCTCGGGTGGAGTAGTCTTGGCTTCACAAGATGGGAAGATTGTTTGTGAGAACACCCTCAATGCAAGGTTGGACGTCGTTTTCCGACAGAAACTGCCCGAGGTTTGTACGAGAGAAACTGTACGTAGTACCTCTAGCAGCATTCTTAAGTAATGTTAAAAACTATCCTTTTTATACTGCGCAGATCCGGAAGAGCCTTTTAGGGTAAGTGAGTACATGATCAATCTTCGCAAGTGTTTGCTGGTGCAGGGGCATGTTTGGAAGGAAATAATGCAAGAGTCTCATATCAGTTTTGTATCTCTGGGAATAAGTAGTATTTGAGTGTGATTTTTTCTGTATTGATTTGGAAAAAATAAGAATGTTGCTGTAGGAATTGGAAACATTAAGGAAACTCTTAATGATTTACTTAAACTGTAACAGAATGTCTTACTAAATAAAGTGTGATAATGCTTTTCCCAACAGTTCTTGTACTCCAGTAAAACAAACAATTGGATGGAGTTATAGAAATGCTGATAATATTTATCATGACATATGGGCATTTGATGTGTATATGAGATGTTGGATACAAGTACCTTTGGTGTCAATTTGGACAGCCCCATTGCTCCTCTATCAGTGCTACATAATCATATTTAGCTAAAGGAGATGTGTTCTTCAAAATCATAGAAACATGAACTCATATACAGTCAAAAAGCCTTTGGTTCCCTTTCAAGAACTGTAAATCAATTTAACATGAAAGCTAGGAAACTGAATGCCTCCTACTCCTACCAGTTTTGCCGTCGCGAGACTTCCGACCGGATTTCTGCCGCTTTCCTCCTGCTGTACCGCTAAAGATTCCAATCCTTCCGATCCCCTTAGAGAGTGAGGTCAAGAAAGTTTTTCCATTCCCTGTTTTATCAATCATCCCTTGTTTCATAAACATCTGTTCCTTCTCCAACTCGCTCAGTCTCATTCTCATTCTTGAAATCTCAAGCTTTAGTTCTCGGTTCTCTCTCCTTAGAGAAGCATAATTATCTCGAGGGGACATGGCAGCACTGGGGATACCACTGCTAATTCTCTGTGACGGAAATCCATCTCCAGAACTTCCGGACAAAGCATTCTTCAAACGGAGCTGCTCAGAATAGAGGACTCGCACTGACATTTGTACGGGGAGTCGGTCATTCTGTGCAGCATGATTGCATGCTTCTTGAGAGAGCTTTTGGCAGTCTATGAACTTGCAGAGCTTCTTGCATTCATTTTCGGTTAGCATTGCATGAGTCTACAAATTACAAAGGGTAAGTTAAGGTTAACAGGAGAAAAGTGAAGAGAAAAAGTCGTCAACCCATTTTTCATGGCATTTCAGAAGCTTGTAGCAGCAATAGAAGTTCAGTATTTACACTATGAGCAGGACACTAAAATGGAAAGAAAAAGAAGTCAATATGAAATCCTCACTTCTCAAAATGAGGACACCACCAAAGGTCCATAACCACTGATATTCAAGAAGGTCATCCTTTGACAAACTAAACAATAGTCATTTCAATTGAATGTCGAATGAAATCATGCATAATATAAGACACAATGGGAAGTTCTGAAGAGCACTTCTGGGGTGAGGGGGAAAGAATTGCAAGAATAATGGAAATGTTCTATTGGAGGCTATTAATATATAATTTCAATGGTTTGATAATGCAATATTTACCTTCAAATAAATATCAATTGCCCTGTAAAGCCCATCATCTATGACACGAGCATAATCAGGCAGTATCTCAATAATAGCAGTGAATTTTTGTAAACTCAAATAAGGATCAGGAGCAATTTCTGCTAGATATGCATCAATAAGCCGTCCTACTTTCAACAGAGAACCATGGTTTGGAGAACCAAGGCCTTCTGATTCATACCCACATTCTTCATTGTCTTCATCTTCAATCCGCTGCAGGAAATTCACCAATATCCGATGGACGGTATCAACATCAAATAACGAATCCCCAGTCCGAACAGATGGTATAAGCAATTCATCAAGTGAAACCATTTCCAACCGAAGGGCTATCCTTCTTTCGAGCTCAAGCTTGCATGCAATGGTAGCATCCACCATAATAGACATCCTCAACATCCCAAAAAGAAAACTCTGTGGAATGGAATAACTTTTCTGTGTTGGTATTAGACTTACAAGAGTTTCCACAATTGTCTTCTGGTCATTGTCTACCATGCCAGAAGTTGGTTTGGTCCTGGCCGGATTCCATTTTCCAGTATCTTTCAATGATGCTTGAGCATAATGAAGTAAAGATGCAACAATGCTATCAGATCGAACACCCATTCTTCCCATGGCACAAATAACTCTATGATAGAAATCAATCCCCAATACTGAGAGATCTTCAATCCACCACTCAAGACAAACACTCTTTAGCTCCGTAGATTCACTATCACACTCCAACCTAGACAAACCCGACACTAGTTGTTCCTTGCAAGCATTCATAGCAATTGCTTCCACACATCTGCTTGGAATTCCAACCTCCTCTGCTATGGCCGGAGGTAGCATCTCGCAGGTGGATAAGACTTCCACTGATTTTTCAAGACTTTGAACCACAACCTCATTTAGGTAAATCTCCGTTCGTTCAATGAGATTTTCATCCCGATAGTCTTCAGACATTTCCAGGTATTCTGCAACACATCGCAGACGTGCAACATTTGCACTTGTGATCTCAAAGTTCATGCCATAACAGAATTTCATGGCAAGTTCAAATGTCTGGGGGCCACCTGGTAAGTTGAAGAGCTCCAATTTAGAAGTATTTGAATCCTTAGCTTCTGCAACCATTTTCCGAATCTTTCCGCTTCGTGACACCAGGGGAAACTTCAGTAAACCAGACAAAAAAGAACAATTTGACTAGTTAGAAAGCATCATGTGAGTTCAAGTTATTTGGTTGCATATGGAGATTTCATTGCAGACCCCTTGGAGCTAAATCTACTCTCAATAGCCAATAGGATGGTTTAACACTATATATCTCAATAGCCCTTGAAAGCTCAAGAACAACACAAAAGATTTACCTCATTTAAATATTTATTTATATAAAAGAATAGACATTTTAAAGCAGACATCGATTGCATTAGAGCTAGCCTCATTTAAATATCCAAAATTAAGAAGTTTATACCTTGTGCAGCAGAAATGACTCTCCATCTACCACGATTGTAATGTCCCCAGCAACATCTGAGAAGATACTGAATGCAAATGGAACAGCTAATGTGAGCAATCTCCACATGAATAAGGATCATACATAAAGTAATCAAGATCATTGCAACTCCATTAGAAGAAAATAAAAGCATATCACAAGAAAAGAATTAACGGACTACAAATTTGGGATTTGCGGGATTTTTTAACTTCATTGTAAAATTTAAGTTGATTAATTCGAGATCCTGTCCTTTATTCACACCTCCAAAAAATCACAGTGTAGAACTTCCAGCAAACTTAACTTTAAACGAACAAGATAACACTGAAGACAATTAGTTGAATCAGTTATGCCAAGTTCAGAAGAGCATCTATAAATTGATAGGCTTAGCATGGAAGATATTCTAACGATGAAAACAACAAAATCTAAAAAATAGACCAACCAGTAAAATACTATGAAAATCTAATAACTAGCTCGAAAGAAAAATCCAAACATGAGCAAACAGAGCAGCCATTAAAATGAGTTGAAGAAAAGAAATGCTTCATATATAGTAAGTGATCTCCAGCTACAAGTCAATATAAATCCTATATCAAGCTTAGAAGAAAATATGGATCAAATAGAGAGACACCCAGAAAGAGATGAGTACCGAGTAGTGAAGGAGTTGCAGAACTTGGGAGTAGGAGAGCGATGGGAAGTGGAGAAGGAGCTCTCGGAGACCATCTCTTCTCAGCTCTCAGCGGTCCACACAGCAACACAATCTGAAACAGTCTGTTTCGTGGATGATGGATGGAGGGAATATGAATGATTCGCACGAGTTTCCGTAAATAGCCTCCTCATCATCATTGGTTTACAAAACCCATTCTTCTCTTTTTCAGCCTGACAGCCAGCCACACCAGCCAGAGCTACCTTTTGCTTTTACCTGCTTTGTCTTGCATTGCCTTATATCATTATATATCTCTATATTTTATGCTTTTTACGTACAATGTGATCCGATCATTGTCCAAGGTTAAAGGAATTCGTGTTCCCCTTATTGATTTATATCTCAACCCACAAATTTCACTCATTTAGTTAAATGAGTCTATTTTTTTAACTTTAACCATTTAATTTTGTGTTAGATTCTCATAGATCGTGTAAAAGAGTTTAAATCATGTCGAGTCGTAAATATAAAATTATCTAAATCAATCTTAATAAGATCCTTCAACTCAAATTCACCAATTTTATATTGGGTTTGTGTTGTATCAAAAATTGTTAAAAAACTCTAAATTTAAGCTAAAAGCTCGAGGATTGATGAATATTGAATTTGTTAAACTCTTAATCCTAATTACTTGATCTATGCTAAATTGTTAAGGGCCTAATCACTTGATCTATCTACTAGATTGTAATTACTGAAGGAATATATGCTGATAAGGATTTACAGAGTGGTTCAGAATCAGAGCCCACGCCATCCTGAAAAAAGAGCTGCAAAGGAAAAGACGCATGCAAACGTTATTCGTCTCGAATCTACCAACTGGGTCTTTCCAAAATATTCATAAACATGGCGGTTTTATTACAATTAGTCATCAGAAGGAGCTGTGGCAGAGTCGTTAATGATAGGAAATCCATGGGTAGCTTTGGCAAGAAAAAAAACAGAGGAGATAAGGAAAAGAAAGCCAGTGGAAGGAGGGGGGATGGTGTGGGGTGTGGGGGCGTGAACTGACGCGACACTTTGGCACGGAACTCAATAAAGATGCAATAATTAGAAAGAAGTGGATTGCGATTTGTAAATTAGATGCAGATGGAAATACAGCATCGACAAGTAGGAATCCCGAAATATTCCTGTCTTTCTTAGTACATCTTTGTTGACCACAAAAATCGTGTCGTTTTTTTCCCTCCTCTATTGTTTAAATTCCGGCTGTGTCCCCAGGCCAGCACTGTACAGTTAACTGGTCGGCGACTGCTGAGCATCCATGCACGAGTTCATTTTCTCTCCAAGAAAATATATTAATTAACTAGAGTTAAAGGTGTTAGAGGTAGTGGATGGTTAGGAGCCACGGATTCATCCCCTATTATTTATATCGATTTTATTTTTTATTTTTTATTGATACTTCTAGATTTAATCTCTTTGGCTCGGGTCAGACAGCTCATTTTCAATGCTCGTGCCCATAATATCAATGCTGCTGCTGCAAAAGAATTACACGCGAAGCATTCACCCTTGCTATTTAAATTTGTTCAAATTTTCACGTGGTAGCAGCTTTTTCCAGAGAACACATGCCGGAGACGGTGTAAAAACACCATTCTCCTCACATTATTTACAGGGCAATTGCATTTAATGCTACTTAACCCGTAATAGAGGGATTAATGGAGATATCCCTTGTTAGAACTAATGACCTTGTTAGCTCAGAAAAAAAAAAAAAAAAGACTGCAATTAAGCTAGTCAGAAGACAACACATGGCAAAGTTATACAAAGGAAGAAATGGTGACTAGGGAAATTTGATCATAATGGGAGGTACACTATTCATTCAATTACTAATTCATCCAGAGTCCCAAACACATTGATTCAATCTCTCTCGACTTTTAACAAGCTCTCAACTAATTTAGGCATCAGAGATATCATCCCTCTTCAGTTGACTATGGCAAGGCTCTAAGCCATTTGTTTAAGTGATTTAATGTCCTCCTTGGCATGAAATTGGCTGTGCCAATTTCAGCATCATTAGTTGGCGTAGTATGTGGGAACAAGATTGTGCAATTGGTCCCCTATTTTTTACTCTCTGAGATCACACATGCTTTGCCACCAAGTCGAAGAGTGCTACCAATAAATAATGCAATGGATCCTCAAGGAGGGCCGATCGATCCCCCAAAACCAACGTATTCCATCACGAAGATCCAATTCCAGAAAATGGCCCAGAACATTGACCTTCCTATCTTCTTCTCTTTTCGGCTGTAACTAGACTGGCGTTATTGTCAGAGCCCATTTTGTTAAATGGACAAGAAATCTGACACTCACACCCCTCGCACAGGCTCTATTAATAATTTCGGGCTCATTGGGCTGCGTAGAAAGGCCGCTGAGCCCATAACTCAAACAGGCGATTCAACCCGCCTCTTAGTAAAAGCGAACTAAAGAGAAAAACCCGCCTATGACCCGTATTCCCGTCCAAGTTCATGCTACGCCGTCGTATAAAGCATCTCCTCGGACGGCCATCAGCTAGGGTTCAAGGCGTTTTATATTATTTATTAATCTATATATAGAGAGAGAGAAAGAGAGAGAACTACGGCTTTCATTATATATAAAGAATAGAGTTCCATTCCACCTACCGCTTTCCTCTTCGCCATATTAGCTCAAAGGCTGCACAGAGAGAGAGAGAGAGAGAGAGAGAGAGAGAGAGATCAGTTGGTGGAGCAGGAGGAGCCGATCCCGCAGCCAAATCCTTTTGATCTGTTCTCCTCAGCATCCGCATTTCAATAAATTACGGTTTAAGGTATCTAAAATACTTCGTCTTTACCGCATGGGAGGCTGTGTAATCCTGTCCTTATTGCTAATATTTTGTCTCTCTTTTGGTTGTATTTAGGAAAAGATTTGGAGACGATGGCGAGCATGGCTCGGCTTCTGCTTGGTTCCTCTCCGATTCCCAGGCAATACCAATACCACGGCAACTTTTCCGTTACTCCCTTTGCTGCTGCCATTTCATTTCCGCATTCTTCTGCGTCCTCGTCTCTCCCCAATCAGCGCTGCCCTTTTAATCTAATCCACGCGAAGCACCTCTCCGGACCAACCAACTTGCGTGGCCAATCCGAGATACCATTTGCCGGGGGAGATGGTGGGGGAAACGATGGGATCGGACGCGGAGGCGGCGGCGGCGGAGGCTGGAGTGGAGGAGATGGGGGGAGCGACTCTGGTGATTCGTCGTCTTCATCGTCGTCTGCTGGGGCTTTTGGGATTCTGGGTCTTTTTCTGAGTGGATGGAGATCGAGGGTTGCGGCCGATCCCCAATTCCCCTTCAAGGTTGTGATGGAGGAATTGGTGGGTGTCTCTGCCTGTGTTATCGGAGACATGGCTTCGCGTCCCAACTTCGGCCTCAACGAGCTCGACTTCGTTTTCTCGACGCTCGTGGTTGGATCCATACTGAACTTCACGCTTATGTATCTTTTGGCACCAACCCTGTCCGCTTCTTCTTCTAGTCTCCCCGCCCTCTTTGCCAATTGTCCCACGAGCCACATGTTTGAACCGGGTGCCTATACCATTCTCAATCGGTTCGGGACTTTTGTGTATAAAGGAGCTGTGTTTGCTGCAGTTGGGTTCGCCGCAGGGCTGGTGGGGACTGCCATCTCAAATGGGTTGATCAATTTGAGGAAGAAGATGGATCCCACTTTCGAGACCCCCAACAAGGCTCCTCCGACGCTTTTGAATGCGCTCACATGGGCCGCTCACATGGGTCTTAGCAGCAACTTCAGGTACCAAACTTTGAACGGGATCGAGTTCTTGCTGGACAAGGGGCTTTCTCCATTGGCGTTCAAGTCCTCAGTGGTGGTTCTCAGGTGCTTGAACAATGTTCTTGGGGGGATGTCGTTCGTGATATTGGCCAGGTTCACTGGGGCACAGAGCGTCGGGGAGCCCAAGGCAGTTGCAGAAGGAGAGGTTGGCTCGGTTGCAGAGAAGGAGAAGCTCATTGATGGGGCCGAGGATTTCCAGAGCAAGTGATATGTTTCAGTTGGGTTCATCTCCCACTTAAGTCTTTTTGGCTCTTTTAACAATTTTCCTATCCTTCTCCATATGTTCATAACTTTGGCTTGGTTGTGGCGGCTTATGCTGATGATAATAATAGTTTAGCTGCAATAAAAATCTTAATACTACGTTGGCCTCCCTCTCTCTCTCTCTCTCTCTCTGTGTCTCTCTGTGCCTTGAACCTTCGCAAGAAAAGAAAATATAAGCGATTGTAATCTCTGGTTGAATACTAATAAATTTGAATTCGAAATTGTTATGGTCGAGAAGATGAAGTATGGGCATTCTCTACGATGCCACTACATTTCTCAAGTTGCTTGAAGATTATAAAAAACCAACAGCATTATAAGAAAATAGTCTCATAATTCATCATTCTCAGACTCAAGAGCATTGCATTCGTCATTTTTCATGATTTCTTAAAGAAGGAAGAAAAAGCATAAAGACGGCTTCCGTAGTATGCAGTGAGACAGCACAAGAAGTAATTTTTAATACTCAAATTATTTATGTAGCAAATGTCCGTTAGTTCTTGGATCTGCAATTCAAGGACGCTGCTGGCGCCACCACCTCAGAAAGTTGTTTTGACCATTACGCTACCATAGGAGAATAGTCTAATAAATTGACATTTCCAAGAATTGCATTCGTCATTTGGTAACAAGAGACAACAATGGAATTCTTAATTTTCCAGTAGACATACCCTGCTCAAGGATATTGACACGACAAAAGCAAACAAAAATGCTCCTTTCGATTGAAAAGGCCACAATTGTTTGATAAAATTCCTCTCTGAGGCTTTCTTTATTGAAAGATAGTCCATATATGAGCAAAACTACTGCAATTCTAATACAACTATAATCTCAATCCAAATCATGAGAGATAAAAGAGTCTTACAAGTTACACCAAATGGTCTTTAAACAGACTACAATAGTATAACCCCCAAATTGATAAGATTTAAAATATTAAAATTTTGGAATAAGGGTAGCAGCCAAAGGGGCACCTATTTGCATTTGAAAAGCCAAAGCCGTACAGTTTGACCCCTCCCTTGCTGCATGAAATCTTAAAATTAACTTCAATCGTAATCTTAAATAAACTAATCCTAATTAATTAGAATTCTATTCTTTTTTTTTTTTTTTAACCTGTCCATCCAAAGGAAGGGAAATGAGAGATTCGAATTAGTGATCTCCACTTTATGAAGCGTGGTTCACAGCCGATTGAGCTACCCCTTGGAGACATTAGAATTCTATTCTAATTTAACTACTAAACATATCTCACCCTAAATCTTTTCCCGATATACTTGGGATGGTAACAAAGAAGTTATTCTTAAAGTCCTCTTTTTTTTTTTTTCTTTTTCCGAATGTGAAAAGTGTAAGAATCAGAACTGCCCATGACATGATAATGAAAGGGGAAAACCCCATTTCTTTCTTTGTTCTTTCTATAACAGAAGAAAAAAAAAATAAGTCGATAATATCTCTGTATGTATTACAGAAAACCTCCCATCTACTGGCGTACTTCGGTGAAACATTTCCTTTATAGCAACCCTTTTGCACTGAATCTATTCTACAATTTTTGATGGGTATGACTGCGCACATACCTGTTGGAAGATGAGTGTTCTAACCACATCGATATATGCAATTGCACCTAATAATTACACATCAAGCATGAGCTGCAGCATCATCAGCTCATCTGACAGCCTCTGGTGCAGAATTGCAGTAAGGCGTGTGCAGGCAAACCAACTTAGTGAACGTTAAACACATAGTAGCAAACACCAATCCCATGGCAAGCCCACAACTGCTTTTCCGTGTATCCAACTTTACTGCTCTCTTAATTATTGTTCCAAAGCTTGGGAGTAATGCACCACAAGCAAATACCATCACATGGTCTAGACCAGTGTAGTCAATTCCTGCAAGTATTGCTCCAATGGCCGATACTGGAGCTGTAAATCCAATTAGGGCAGCAGCTGCAAGGGACCCATGCCAGCTGTCAGTAGCCCCAAATATGCAGCTAGCCACAGCTGCACCTCGAGGGAAGCCGTGTAGAGAGACGGGAAGGACGATGTGCTGACCAAGTCCAGGAGCTTTTGGTGCAGCCACTCCTAGTGCAAGGCCCTCAGCCAAAGCATGAAAGGCAACCGCTCCACATGACATGAATGATTGAAGGGTGTGAACACTCATGGGAAAACTGGTTCCTGTAGGCAAGTCACTGGCAGATGCTTTTCTGCGACCTACAAGCTTCATAACACTAGAGCTTGCAACATGGAAGAATGCAGCTCCCATTGCAAGCAGTAATATGAGAGGAATAAATCCCATTTTTGAAGACAAAAGTAGCTGCAGTGGTCGCCAGGCACCAAGGACAAAGGCGATGCCTGAAGCTGCACCCATTAGAAGAGCATGCTGAAGTTGGAAAGCAAGGGCAAATGCAACAAGAACAATTCCCCCGAGCAACGGCCCAAGACCAAAAAGTAAAGAAACAAAGAAGCCAGAAGCATCCTCTGAGCTGTAATGCAGAGAAATTTAGATTAGCCAAAAAGAAAATAGGAAATGCAACAATATTTGTTTAAGGGATGTTTTTCCTTCTTTCATGGCGGAGGTTAATATAATATTTCTATTTTGTTAAACAAGAACCAGCTTCAGTCGTACTAACAACGTTATATGACCTCACCTGAGCCACAAGCCTTCACTTTCACAGGGATAAAATGAAAATTAAAGATATACACCACAAAGGTTAAACAATGTCATACCAAAGCGATCTATGTGTGTGAATCAGAACTAACATGCAGGAGAGCTGAACCTTTTGTATATTGGGTATTTTACCTATGCCACTGTACCAGCTTGTAGTAGTGTCACGATTAATATGGTGTAATGTATAATAAATTGTCCATAAGATACGAATTTGTGGATTTTTGTTCTTCCATTTAAGGGGACTCGCTTTGTATACATCTTGTGAACTAGGACTACGCCTCTCTGCGCTTTTCAATGAAATGAATTATTTATTAAAAAAAAATTGTCACACAAGTTTTTTCACAGGCAGACAAACCACAATCTGGTTGGGGTCTAGTAGTGGTGTTGGTTGCTAGCTTGCAACTGCCTAGCGATTGAGTTATGCTTTTATTTTTGGTGGTTTATAAGATCATTATTCTACAAAAGGAAAAAAAAATGATGTCCATTGTGGTCATTTCTTCTCTTCAACAACATATAAATCTAGAATAAACTCACTTGTAGTCATGGCTGAAACTCTGAAAGAAAGTGCTAAGAGCTTCCATAAATGCCACAGAAAGGGTAGCTGCTGATGCAACCTGGGATGAAGAGGCTTCCTATAACCAAAAAACCCAGGAGAAAAAACCATTATCTTTCTGGAAATGGGAAAATTACAGGCCAACATAAATGCAAAAACAATGAATATATACAATTCCAAAGAGATTTAGCTCCTCTTTTTCTCTCTTTCTTCTGAAGGTTTCATTTTTTTTCTTTTTTTCACTACGCTCGAGAGGTAAAAAGGAAAGAACTTGTTAAATGCACATTACCTTAAATGCATCGGGGAGTACCTCTGCAACAACCATCCAGATCATACATCCAGCAGCAAAACCCGTACAAAAAGGCAAGAACTTGCTAAATGCATCCGCACATATGAATGAAGGCACCGCCACAATAGGCTGCAAAACAAAATAAGCCAAAACCCATGAGTTGAAGATATCCATATTAATGCAAAATTGTTAATAATATTAATTTGTTTTGATTGTTAAGTTACTCATCCACCCAGTGGGCTTTAATAAGCTCACGATCTCACCCTCCATCCATCACTTCAGAAGGATAAAGTTCCACTTGAGCTTAAAATATTATAATTCTAATCTTTTTAACCACTCAAAACAAAATTAAATCCCTTTTGGTTTTACCTCTTGGTGTATGTATGCACTTGAAAGTGCAAACTTGGATCGAGTTGGTTTAGTTTGGCATCAATTGAAAGCAACAACTCATGTAATATTGAGTTGTTGGAGTTTGAGATTTTATATATCTTTTATATGATATAAGAATAGAGTATCATTATATGTTGTATAATTTAAAGGTACAAAAGATCAGGTTTATGGCTCTAAGCATACAGCTCCCAAAGTTTCATGGCTGAGTGAGAGTAAAGGGCCAACACAAGTAGCCTATGCAGGATGTAATTTCAGTTTACAAAAGTGAATCATTTTAGCAGAACTTCAAATCTGTTCTACTTCCCCAAACCTTTTAAGTATGGTGAGATATCCACTCACAAGCTTTAAAGTGAAAAAGGATTGGTCCTCAGGTTCAGTTTGTTTCCTATCAATCAATCCTGTAGCCAAGCAGTCACAGACCTCTACTTTTACTACAAAACAGACAACAAGCTCTTAGGACACAAAGAAACCAACCAAATACCCAGGGGGTTTGGGTTGGACTCGCTACATTGCAATTCTCACCCCTCCACCTGGACCGAAATAAACTTCACATGAAAATGCTCAATATCTTCCATAAACAAGAAGGTTAAAAGCAAATGAGGCTGTGCACTCTTTACACATATAACCACACTAAGGTTATGCAATCAACTGTAAGGAGCCTTCTAAAAATTATATATAGCCAGAATGGAAGAAAAAAATTTACAAATGTTTTTTTCTTCAGGCACCGACCATTTATCTTTAATTAGTTTTTCTTCATGTGAAGAGTAGCAGATCACCAAGTTGATCTAGAATACATTTTACCTTCACAATGTGAGATATGGTCAAACGCACAATGAATTAGAAAGCATAATATATTACCTGAGGTAATGATGTAATTACACTCCATAACATGGCATTCGGTGGAGAAACCCCCTTTGATGCAAGCAACATACTCACAGCTAATCCCTCAGGTATATTGTGCACAGCAATAGCCAAGGTTACCAAAAGACCTTGAGAGAACCCCTTTGAGCCAGCAAATGAAACCCCAACACCAGAGCCCTCCCCAAATGAATGAAGTGTCATTATTCCAATAACAAGAATGACTTTGGAAGCATCTGCACCTTTTATGTCCAGCATACTTACTTCCCCATATTGCTCAAGAAACTGAAACCCAAAAACTGATGTAAGACATTATGAGATCTTGATATGCCTCACCTTATGTATTAAGGAAGAAATCACTATTAAGTCGGACGCAATCATATGTATTAAGAAAAAACAGTATTCTACTTTAATTGAAAATAATTAATTCATTAGTTGAGTTGAGTTAGTAAATAAAATAAATAAAAGAGGCATCTTTACTAGGCACAAATTAGCACAACCTAGGTATAGCTCTACTCGGGTTTTTTCACATCCATATTCGACACTGACAGAGCTTAGCTTCTTGTCACTTACATTATCTTACCCACATTCAGAAAAATAATCAAGCATGCTTCCATAGATTCATAATAACACTGGAGAAAGTAACAAAACTTCTATATGCACAATGCACCATAATGAAAATGTCGAGAAGCAGAAACTAAATTCCTAATGAAAGGGGGGACCGGATAAATTAGGGGAAAAATGGAAGACTAAGGACATCACCTGTTTACAGACCCAAATGAATATTCCACCAGCTAAAATCCCAATCACAACCCAACTTCCAGCATCATGCCCCTGCTGCCCTTCCTGTATGAGATCAAAACTTGCAGCCAACATAACACCAGCAGCCATTCCATTGCATAACCCAGCCCACTGCGGATCGAGCTCAACAAAGAAGAATGGGACTGCACCTAAACCAGTGGCAGCAGCCATTGCCAAGGTAAACAGCGCAACCGTCGACACTGAAACTTTGCCACTTCCAACCTTTCTCTCTCCCAGTCCATTATTAGTATCCTCAAAATTGAAGGAAGTCTCTGTACCAGTGCCATCTACAACTTTATTTCCAATATTCTTATGTGGAGCAGCTCTCAACTTTCCTGAAATTTCATGTTCGACCTCTGATGTAGCATAACCAAAGAACAAGAAGGAGAAGAACAGCGAGAATAAGAGGAATTGCTTAAATCTCAACTGCATTTTCATTCATAAATCTATCACAAAAGAATCGTCTGGAATCTTGAGCGACACACAATATATATTTCCTCAGATGTAATCAGAAATAGTAGTCTCTCGAGTCTGCCCAACCCCAAATCAAACAAACTAATCCCACCGCAGCAGAAAACAAGATTCCTCGCTTATGCGGCTTTGAGCACTATAACTCAGGAAGAGCAAACACCCTTTAATTTTCAGTAAGAATGCACTCAAATCCCATTTAGGTGCAGAAATTAGAAGCCACCCAGTCCTTTTTGGATGTCAACCTTGATACCAGCATTAGCTACAGTACGATATCAATCAGATTTTCGAAATGGGAAGAATTATTTACAGAATTACTACCAAAACAGCAACATTATAAGACTTCCATGATCCTCAGCGCCATACCACCTAAAACTTCATTTAAAAAAAAAATAAAAATTAAAAATAAAAAAATAAAAAATAAAAGCCAAATTCGACAACAGAACAAATCAGTTAGGCACAAGCAACAAAAAAGAAAAGCACAAATCATGGTAACAAATATTTTATCTTTCATCTTTCTAAGCGGAATTCAATGGAATTGATCATAATCTTATCTACGACTGCAAGTATTTGAGTCGAATAAAAGTTCCTCAAGAGTACCCAATTTGACGGCATTTCCAAAATCCGATCTCAATTTCATTTTAAACTAAAAGGAATCGACAACTACTAGAGACAAGAGGAGCTTAATTCGGGGTCATCTTGGGTCAATGCCCTATCAAAGAAATTGAAGTTCAACCCCAATGAAGAAAATAGGAAATTTGGAAAACCACATAAATAAATAACCTAAAAATCACAATTGAGTTTATGAGAGCATTAGAGAATCCGATTATTTTCAAACCCAGGGATTTACGATCAATCAGAGAAAACAATCCGACTTACCAACAGAGACAAATAATTGGAAAAGCGCGCTCCCAATGCAACGAACAACGAGTTACTGAGTCAGCCAGGGAAGCCCACCCACCGATTCTGATAGGATGAGGCAAAGCAAGCTTCCAAAGGAATAAACCCTGCAAATGATTTTATCTGATGATTTGATATTTTATTATCAATTCCATTAAATAATACTTATTTTAACGAAAAGACTTCAGAGGCAGCACGTTGTTTTCGTCCAAAACCAGGCGCCGCACGATATATTTCCCATTTTTCCCAAATACAAGTCTAAAACCAACGACTTCTTTGGAAATTCTAAAACCAGGTCGGGCGGACTGCCTGGTCTGGGACTCTTAAAACCCACTAAGTGGTTAATTAAGTAAATCTATTTGTAGATTATAGGATTTTGAAAAATTATTTCAAAATTTAAATAATGAAAGTAAGATATAAATCTATAAATATTAATAGGAAAATGAGAAGGGTCCAACTTTAGCCCAATTTTTCTCTAAGTTTTTTTTAAAAAAAAAAAAAAAAAATCTGATTGTGGAGGAGAGAAAGAGCCTTAAACTAGAGAGATAGAAATTTGATCTAGAAGTTTGGCTAAAGTTGAGTTTAAGTTATCCTAAGGGGTAGTTCAATCTGTTGTAAACCATGCCTCATGAAGCGGATGTCACTAGTTCGAATCCCTCTTCTCCCTCCCTTGTGTGGACATGTAAAACATAAAAAATAAAAAAATTGAGTTTATATTGTGAAATATGAGGAATCAGATGACTAGGGTAGAGAGAATGTGCGAGCCTAATGAGATCCACTAGTTATAAAGTTGACCAAATTACATTATATGTGTAGGGTAATCTAACTCTACAAAAAGTTACTTGTCTAAACAAAATTAGCCACCCCCACCCCCACCCCCCCGGCGCTTTTTTTTTTTTTTTTTTTTTAACTTTGTTCATTTTAAAAATCAATGAACACACAGTTCAACTATATTTTGTATTGTAAGAGAGGTTTGATGAACCATATCCAACACTTAAGTCGGTGAGGATAGAAAAGTAAGTCAATTGACACAGTCCAAATAAGGGTACATAAAAAATGCGTACTTGGTTAAGAGTCATCCCCAGAGGGTGGTTTAGTTGTCTTTGAGCACAAAGGGTCCTAAAGAAGACATGCCTTACGTGCCCATTGGTTGTTTACCATATCAATATCCCTCAATTCCTTGAACCGACTTAAGTCGGTCCATAGAAATTGTAGCGAGTAAGTAAGCCTTAATAGCTTGCCGTACACCTATATCAACTTATAACTTTCTTAAATGATCATTTAAATTACGATAAATAATTATGAATAATTTTTTTTTTTTAATCTTTTAGAAAGAAATATATTAAAATGATAACATCTTTAAAAAGTTGAATTTTCTAAGCGCTAGAGAAAGTGAGTCCCAAGTATAACGACTACAGAGCATCATCAGCGTGGAAGAGACGTACATCTTGCTTATACAAGGACCATTGATTTTGTTCAGTTGCAGACTATTCATGTCAAAAAGACAAAAAAGCAATCGTAAGAAAGCGGTACGTATACATCTCTCCTTTAGAAAAGCGTTTGCTTTGTATTTTAAGAGCCTGATTGGTTTAACAGTTCTAATAGGAATTTAAAATGCATTTAATAAAAATATAATTATTAATAGCATAAACATTTAGTAAAATTATGATTCAGCCTTTAAAATTTCGTTTTGACCTTTTAAATTGTGCAATTTTTTTTCGAACCCCCAATTTTTTTAAACACATTCCCAAAAGGAACGCTTTCTTCAATTTCATACTTTTAACGTGTGAAATTACATGACCATACAAACTCTAAACAAATAAAGAGAAACCACATGACAGTTCACATAGATTAGATTTCCTCCGAGTTGTTTGGAAGTTTTTTAAACTTGGTATATACAACTGTAATGTGTCCCTTAGTGGGTGAAAAGCACACAATTTTTTGTTTGTTCACATACATGCACTTTCATTGCTTTAGGATAGGCAATCAAAATGGTTTTCCTGAGCAATTACATATCCATGTTCTCCGACATAATTAAAGAAGAAAAGATTGGGTCCTAAATCCTTGGATAACATAGAGAATTGCAGCAAGCCTTCAAGCTTTTAAAATATGTATATGGGAGAATTCAGTGTTCTTTACTGATTCCAGACGAGATCACCACAACAGTTATTAGGCATTAATGTCATATGTACAAACTCAAATGGTTAATTATCTGTCTTACATACTCTTCACCACCACCAATGTCCCAGTTCCCAACCAAACTCACCAAAAAAATATCGATTTTATAAGAGCAAAAACAAACTTGATTTTGTTGAAGAGAGAATTAATACTTTGGATACCAAAACATACCTTTAATACCCTCTGGGTCAGGTTCAAAACCTAAATTTCGATAAAACTCCACAACTGGAATGACAATTGAAGAGAAGTGAGGCTACAGGCTTCAAATCCCACATATGACAAAAAGAACATTCTAACTGAGACAGTCCAAGCTAAAACAGAGTTGCAAATGTTAGAAGAAGACCAATATAAAAAGGGTGGGAATTGGCAGCAGAAAATTCATGTTTTAAGACCCCAAATGAGATGAGGCTCAAACCTTTGATTTATTGACAAAAAGCAGAGATTAAAAAGGGCCGATGTGCAATGACAGAGAGGGTAGCAATGGTAGACAGGCTAATCAATCTTGACATCTACAATGGGCTATCATGATGAAGGTAAAATCAATTATATGTAGAGCTATTAGTACCTTGACTATCTGCGAATAGTGTTATATTGCCAATGTCCCTTTGCAGAAGAGCCCTTATAAGCTTTTCAACAAGGGCCTTACCAAGGCCTTGCCCCTGAATGATAAAAACACCATTAGCAAGATACTGCAATTTACATTTAATGAAAACCAATATTATGTTTTACTGTTACACTCAGACAGTGCTTAGGTCCATGAATACAAGGTTCCCAACTCCAACAATGCCATCAATTTTTTCTAAGACCATGCCCAAAACTGAAACACCAGAATAATGCTCTGTTGAGAGTCAAACATCAAGATTCTTTTTTATTTGAATTGCACTTTTCCCACTGAACCCAAACTCCTAGTTTTATATCAATGGAAGACACAGTTTTGCCCAAGAGAAATTTCATTATGACAAGCAATAATTATTGGAATGGTCTGCACTGATGTGTTTGCCCATCCAATTAATCATGTAACAAAACAGATACCTGATAGGAAGGATCAACAAGGACATCCCAGATTGTGGCATTGAAGGCATGATCTGATGTAGCACGAGCCATGCCAATTAGCTTCTTCTGGTCATTCCCTTCTGTCAAATAACTTCTCCAAGTACACTAAGATGTTCATCAAGTGGTTTTGGATGGAGTAATAGAGCTTCCCATGACCAGTCATATGAAATATGGGGATGATGCAACATTATCAACTTTATTATTTACCTGAACCAGGTGATTTCCTAATAGAGTGCAGTGTGGCTACCATGTAGCTATTTTTCAAGGCTGCAGCTAGTTTTGACAAGGGCCTCCGAGGCCAGCCCACCTATTATAGACATGATATTATGGATTTTAGTGATTTGAATATCATGGAAGATTTTAACAAAATAATGGTTACCAAACCTTCAAAGTTGAGAAAGAGATTACACATTTCATGCGTACTTTTTTATTCTATTGTTGAATTTAAATCACACTTTGTTGATGAATGAATATAAATCACATATCACATATTTTTTTATTCTATGGTTGGATATAAATCAATTATAGCATGAAAGGAATCTTGATTGGCATAATCAACATCTAAAATTTTTTGTACTTCAAAGCAATAATACTTGGTGTCTAACCCGAAAAATTACATACACTATTAGGCCTGTTAAAAAATCTGAGTGGCCGACGCTGACCCAATTTGAGCCAACCCAAGCAGTCAGTTTCTAACATAGGTCAGCTTGGCAATCGCGACTGAAGTCGGGTCAAGAATTGGAAGTTGGTCATCAAAATTTTGGCAAACCCGACCCAACTTCATTGTTTTACTTCAAATCCCAACTCAAGAACTATGGTGACTGCTTGATCTGTGTCTAGCAGCCACTGACTTCCAAGCCAGCATTGTTGGTGTCAGCTTGGCTCAGCGCCCCCTGGGGTGTGGGTCAGATCAGAAGTCAGGGTGGGCATTTTCAAACCAATGGGCTCCATGCCCATCCCTATACACTATTAACATATTAGCCTTCAGTAAAAGATCAATCGGCCATGTTACATTAAAACAATAACACCCCAAGTTTTGAAAAATATTTTACAGAGGGCTTCTGGATATATGCATACTCAGTCTATGAAAAGTGGCGCAAAATCACTCATACCCCCAATTGGTACATGCACGCATACATATGCAGAAGTACACATAAACATGAAATCCAAAAGGCATATAACTTTCAGCTGTTCCATATAAGCGCGCAAAACAGGTACCAACAACAATATAATGCGTGTGCAAAAGAGCTACCAAGAACAATCAAATTACCTTATCACATAGGGCTTCAAGATCATACACATCGACATCTCCACCTGAAGAGAATAATATTTGTTCAACTGCTCCATCTGGTTCAGTCTTTTCAATGAGGACAAATTCTTGAGGCAAAACTTCCTCATCTTCCTGGGGTTCAGAGGGTGTTTCAATGACTTGTAAGGTATTGTTCTTTAAAAACCTGATACAAGAAGCAAGTTAAGGGCCTTTTAAATAGAATTAACGCAACAGGGCAGATCAAACTTGTTGGTAGAATGCAACTACTGGTTTATTGTTTACCGCAGAGTATAAATCAATTAAAGGAGAAACTCTCATATCCTACACAAATTAAACCAAAAGTAAAATAATTTTATTATCATAAAACGTATACTGGTGCATAAATAATATTCGCTTACTCTTTTACATTCCAATTAACATCAATTGAATCTATATGTAATGGAAAAAGTTGTCGCTCATAATAACATAAACTTAATAAATTCCGAGCTAAGAAGTCAACATGGCCATTTAGCATCGATGTATGGGAAAGTGTGGCTTATCCATCTTCTAACAATTTCTGTGCTAGTGTAGGACTTGAGACAATCTAAAAGAATACACTTCAACTCCCTGTTCAACACATCTTTCCTCCTTAGAACATACAAAACACACTTGTGCATACCAGGACCAAGCAATTTGACCTTTTAATGAACCACTGAAACACAAAGTGAGCTCCCTAAAATACTAATAGCATATTATACGGCATGACAAAGCACCCATTCCAGCAACAGAGTGAACCCAGTATTCCAATCCAAATAGTATATTATCGCCATTAACAACAGCCAAAAATCCTTCAATACCCAGATTTGATGGAGTCCCAAAAGCCAGCCCTGAGTCGTAAACTATTATGCTTCTTGAGTCCTGAAAATATATATCGTTAAGTTACACAATTACCCAAAACCCATCTATCTTCCACTAGAGACAATTGCAAAGACATGGGCAAGCGCACATTACCTCGGTCATGCCCGTAGTTGAGGTAGCGACGAGTCAATAGCTTATCAGATACTTGACAGCGGAAGTCAAATGAAACGACCGGCCATCTGAGACGTAAACATGAAATGAAAATTGGTTACCTTAATTTCTCCGAAACCCTAAACCATAAACTTGAATGTTGCTGTACAAGAAACCCAAAAAGACGAAATTTAGGCGTATAACAAGAAGAAAAAACACGTTAGAGGCGGGGCTAGCGTTGGTTCTTACGGAGAGGAAGGAGCGAGGATGTTGCGTGTTAGCATTTTCTGGTGGCGGAGCTTGTGCTTCTTACAGTGAGAAGTGAGGAGTAGATATATAGTAGATATCGCGGACACGCCCAACCGCTCACGGCAAAATGAAGGATCGAATCGACGGTCAACGACCTACCGTTGAGAATGACTTCCCGCTTACTCTCGAGAGTCGAGGGCGAGCAAAAACGACTCGCTGTTGACATGGAATTCAATTATTGGTCGTACGATTCAGCCGCTCCCCTTTTTTTTTTTTTTTTTTTACATTAAAAAACAAAAACAAAAAGGCCACTTGCGGACCACTTGCGGACTTGCCGATTCTTTGTTGTTTGATTTTTTTTTTTTTTTTTTTTCTTCCGCATAAAGTGACTGCCCAAAAACTTAAAAAATAATAATAACAATAATAATTGATCTATAGGTTGGTTGGAAGTTGGAAACATCGTATTAACATTATGAAATTTTTTAGCGTTGTTTCTATACCACGTACACCCTACCACGTATTGCGTTTGAAGAATTTCCTATTAATCATTTTGGAGAAAAAAAAAATTTATACAGTAATTATTTATACATTTAGTGCATAGAGATTGGTCTGTTTGGTTGAGAAGACCACGCCACATAGACTTTAGGAGATTGAAAGATAATAAATAGAATTACTCTTTTTTTCCTTAAAACTGAATTTCCCGCCTATCCAACATAATAAATTGGCACGTGTTAAAAAAAAAAAACATATATGAAAATTACATGCTCTATGACAAATGCCCATAAAATCGCATGTTAAAATTATATGTCAGTTTAATAAACAAAGGTATAAGCCAATATGTGAAAAAGTTTGCTCTTTAATAAGTTTTTTTTTTCTTTTTCTTTTTCATGAGGAACATTAACGGCCCAAAAATATTAACAAACAATCCAAACACCAATCACTCCTAAAACACAAATCAAGGCCTTCTTTAATAAGGTTATATAGTATATGGTTTTAATAAAGGAGTCAAAAGAGACCGGTTGAATTATTATTATTTGAACTTAGAAAATTCACAAAGTCTTCAATCACTTCAAAGAAAAAAATCTGCAAGAATCCTCCTATCATGTTCTGGCCGAATCTTTTGTTTTCAAGTGAAAAAGAATCTTGTGATGTTAGATTCAAAATCTGATGATGGTAAAGTGTGAATCTTTAAGATATTTTAAGTGACTTTTCACATCAATCACTTCAAAGAAAAAAAAAAACACTTTAAACAGGATTAAATAAATGTATTAAATGAGTTAAGAAGCCTAGGCATTACATTACTTCATTGCTGCAGAACACTTGTACATAATAATATAAAGACAATTTTCCTTCAAATTGGATTGAAAGAAATTATTACAATCCAATTTAATCAAATCTATTAAATTCGATCCATTGTCTTAAGACCTAATACTTTTACCATTTAAATATATATTCCACACTTCTCAAAAGTCACTAGCACAAGAATAAATCCAATGAATATATCAAGTTTACAAGGAAAACTGACCTCAACAAACCTAAACTCAACTATATAAATCATCTTCTTCTTCTTCTTTTTTTGTTCTTTTTGGTTTAATTTTTTTTTTTTCTTTTTGTCTTTCTGTTCAAAAAGAAGTACAAAAAAACAAAAACAAAAAAAATCCCATCATAAAGCTCACCACCGGGGATTGTTAGCCTATTCTCTTGTAGCTGTGCTGGAGTGACACATAGAGCAAGGTATTTTCAGCCAGAATTTCTGGAGCAGAGTAGAAAACATTTGAGACCAGGCATGAATGATACGGGCTCTCAGCGTCCAGTTTTTGCACGCTTCATGCCACTCGAATTGAAAGGAGAGATACTGCCACTTGGCCCAGGACTCTCTTCTCTGAAATTTGAATTTAGCATGGCTAATTCACGCAACTGCTGCCTCTTAATATAATCCTGGGACTCGTCCTGCATATTGAAGGATACAACCCCAAAAAACCAACAAAAAAAAAAACGAACTTATGTCAAAACTAAGGCATATCATGTAATGAAGGTTTAGATTATATTTCACATATGTAATAGTATCTACATTGCCACATATACAAGTCGCATCAATTAAAAATGGCATCATATACACTGTTAAATGTAACAAAACACAATTTAATCGTAAAATGGAAATGAAGACGATCCTATTCCAAAACATAAAGCGTCCTCAGCCGAATGCTTGTCTTTCGACCTGCAAAATGGCCCTTCCTCACTTCTCATAAGAAGCGGATAATGAAACTTCACTCCAATCAAAGCAGGAAAATTACTACAAGTTATGAACTCAACATGAGCCGAAGGCTTATACCAAGTTGAAACATAGAGATTTACTATAGAGTTAGTGTGCCTGTATGCTCCCATCACTTCACTCCCTAAAGAGTCATCAAATGGAAGAGCAGACTCGTCTGCAGCTTAGTTACATGAACACCGCAATTTTTATCAAATTTTCTAAATATATTCTAACTCAAAGAACAAGTAAACAGGCAGTAAAAGAATAAACAAATTTCAGGAGTTGTTGCAAATATAATAACTACCCATCTGTGATAAAATTACATGCAATTTTAAAATAGAAAATGATAAGAAGAATTAGGTAAGATATATATACCACAGGTTTGAGCAATTCTTCAATAATTTCCTGCGCCTGTCTCAACCTCATATCAACAACACTGGCAGGTAAATCAGCCTCAATCAAGATGTGGAGTGGTTCATTCAGGTGCTCATAGCCTGGCCTTCCCCTAAGCTTTTCTTCCTTGAGATTGAAAAGAACAGAAGATAATTTAGTATGCACATTAAAACCAATACTAAATGTGAAAAAGATCACATTAAAAGTTCCATTCAGAAATGCATTATATTTCAATGCAGGTTTTGGCCGAATCGTCATTGAAAAACAGCAGTTCTAATAGCAGCAGAACAGGAAAGTGTGGTTTAGATGTGTACCACCTTGTCTGGATCCTTTATTGACCCTTTCCCTCTAATATATACACGGCAGCCTGTTGTAGCTTCCACCCGTTTCAGTGAATTGCCTCTAGGGCCCAGAAGCCGCCCAACAAAATTGAACTAATATCCGCAAAGAAACAAGCAGTTTATGTGTTACTAGTTGTTAAAAAGTTCTTTTAAAAAACTGGTGAAACATATGGATATATGCAACAGATTTCACTTCATAAACTAGCTTTTTGCACAAAGCTTACATTTGGGTAAGTATCAACTGGAATTTCCAAACGCAAAATCCTCTTGACAGTGAATGAGCTAGGGCTTGCGGGCGCACCACCTTGCCAGTCCATCGACATTCCAGGGGGTCCACTTAATCTCTGTTACGTAATGAAGGTGCTTAAAATATTATAAAAATACCAAGAAAGAAAGGATTAAAGAAAAAATCAAAGAGAAAAAATAGCATGTGGTTTTCAGATACACAATGAACATTCAATAAGAAATTCATTTGTATAAAAAAAACAGAAGCGCAAAGGATCACTTTCACAATTCAGACTACCAAATAATCTTTTGGTTTAAACTTTGACTTGAAAACATTAATGCATCCAAAGGCAGAGTGGAGACGAGATGTACATGCAAACAAGTACCAAGCTGCAATAACCTTATTTGTGGTCATTAACTCCTATTTACAATACTTACACAAAAATAAAAAATAAAAACTCCTATTTACAAAAACATTTGTATCGCCAATCAGAACTTGTTCCATTTTTTTGTATATATAAGCAGTTGACAAATATCATTAAAAGCATAAGGCGCCCCTAAGTACACATGAAGCATACAAAAGGAAACCCCTAACTAGAATTAATTAGAACTTGTTCTTTACACATTGCAATTCACATACAAATAATATATATCATCAAAAACAAAAGAGTCAGTCCTCTGATGCACTTAAATTACAGGTAAAAATCAGGTCGCTTTACCACCTTCCTCCCATTTGTGAGATTCAAATGCAATCATCAAGTATTAAATAATAAAAGGTGAAGCTTGAAATAATATCAGTTTATTCAAGTCCTCATTAAGCTATTTATTTGTAATGACCCAAGAAAAGGGTTAGCCACATTTGCAATGTCGCTCCAAAAGAACTAGTCAAGTTGCAATTTAAGCTTTCTAGAATTACTTATAAAGTTTAGTCTCACCTAGTAAATATCAATATAGGACTTAAAACTCATGAGCACCTTAATAATCCACCCAATCAATGTGGATAATTCATCTTTCCTATGTGAGACTGACTTCCTGAGGTGTCACGATCTCAAAAAACCTGACATCTTCGTCAAGGTCCATGTCATGGAATGCCTCAACACCATATAGTGTTACTAAGTTGCTCTAATACCATTTATAACGACCTAGGAAAAACGCTAACTGCATATACATTGTCATTCAAAAGGACTAGTCAAGTTCAAATTAGAACTCCCTAAAATTACTTATAAAACTTAGTCTCACTTAATAAGGAACCAACATAAGACTTAGAACCCATGCGCACCATTATAATCCCCTTACTCAATGTGAAAAATTCATATTTTCCCAATGAGGGGCTAACTTTTTAAGGCATCACATAATAGTAGTATCATATTACTTAATGACAGAGGGAATAAGAGGAAAAGTTGTAAACCAGCTAGAGTCGCTGAAGTTGTGTGTTCTAGACTGGATGATTACAAACTACTTTTCCGTTTCTCTATTGACCACGTTTCCTTCCTAAGTGGCAGTTCAACGAAGTAGAAATTAGATCAAAAAGTCAATAAGCTTCTTGGTTCATTCACGTTTGTATACTCTATGTGTACTTGGGTTGGGCCCCTTTAGGCCTTCTAATAAGATTGAATTACTTGTGTAAAAGAAAAAATAAATAATCATTGCTGCTGTCTCAACCCTTATCATATTGCATTCCAATTATATACATTGAGGTATGAACAATCTAGCCAAACTCACACATGAAGCCAATAGAAAAACCACCGACTTAACACTAAATCATGTATATATGATACACACATTGCAAGACAATTCATAAGTAGTTGCATAACTTAAGAACACATAAACAAAATAGATCTCAAGGACACCAAATTGAAATACTAAAAATCAGATAAACAATCACCTCCTGAGGAAGGCCATTCCAGCTACCAAATCCTGTCCCGGTGACATTTGAAATGAGGTTCGAAGAAGCCATGGGACTGGGGCTTCTATGCCGAAGCCTGTCAAAGTCACCAAAACCTTGGTTGGACATCATACCAGAAACCCGTAAAATCTCTGCACATTTAAGAGCATTTCATATGAGAAATTGATCGGCGCTCTTGACAAATAAACCACTAACGAAGGCATCACCAAATAGTTGGAAATTCGAAGAACCATGTGAAGTGAAAAAGGAGGGGAGAATAAGCTGCTAAGATTAACTAAAAAAGAACTCAGTAATAAGACCATTCAGTCAAGAGCCATAAAGAGTATATGACTACAACAGTATTTACTTACAGTCTAACTTCTGTTGAAGGAGACATGATGCCTTAAATGTTGGTATTATACATATGTTGGGTATCAGATGAAGTTAAATGTCTTAGTTCTGCTCAGCAAGGAGGCCTATTGAGGACAACTATTAAGATGACCCAGGCTCCAGCGATTCATTTTGGTCTTAAATTCATGTGCTTAAACTTGTGATGACTAAAACACTAGCAAACTCCAGAATAAGCCAAAGTAGCAAATGCTTTATAATCTACATAAACTAAAGCCTACTCATGAAGCTAGGGCAGATTCTAACTCAGCACTCTCGTTAAAACTCCTCTGCAAAAAAAGTCCCTGGACCCCCAAAATCATACTCTGTCAACATGTTTGATGTTATTAGCTCTAGCATTGTTATATTTATGTTCATAATATCATCGCACAAGTTATTAACAGAGACCACCTATGACTAGTTCAAACCAACCCCAGTATGAAATTATTCGCCAGACTCTACAATGCAATCAAATTCATATATGTCCCATGTATCATCACCACACCCTTCATAAGGCCTTAAAATGGTGTAGAAATTGTTCCCAATTGCTTCTTTTACACCGATACACTGATTTTACTGGACACAATGATTGCATTGATTCACACTACTCCAGACATCACAATGAAAATTTTCATAATTTCCCAAAAAAAAAATGAATATGAAGATACATTTGGCAATCTAATAAAACTAAATTGATTTTTTGAGTTGACTCCATTCTACGTGAACTAACTGAAGCATTCAGCAACTATCTAAAACTCAATGAATCGGGTTATATTTCACGAGACTTCCAACTTCCCCTTTGGAAAAAGTTAATATCACGTTATCTCAAAAACAAGGATTACCATATTATCAAGCCAGGAGTGCAGACAATTCCATATTCAGATATGTTAGGGAAAAGAAAAAAGATGGATGTATGATAAAATACGGTAATCGTTGTCTGGGACTGAGGACACCAGTGGCCAAGTTCAGTTAAAAGTTAAGAACGATCAGACTGATCTAAACCCTTACAAGGAGGCACATTTCTTATCCCAGTAATACTGTTATAGAGACATAAAAGAATAAGGAAAGGGTAAACTCACTAAAAACCCAGAAAAACCTAGATCCAAAATTCAGAGATTTAGGAAGACACCTTGATTTAACAGTCGGCTACATATCGGAAGGACTTGCATGAAAGGTCCAAGCTTTTGATGCTCTGCCAACAGCTCTGACAAGTACGGACTACAAAACAGCAACACCACGTAGATCAAAAGAACAGAAACATTCAAGATTTTCAGACACAAAAAACAATTCCACAAAAGAAATTCAAAGACTTGACCAAGACTACATCTTTGTCTCTGGTTCTGTCTGCTTTGATTTTATGAATCATAGTGAGAGTTTTTGGAGGAGTACCTGTCAACATCTGGGGTGCTTCTAATCTGGGGTGAAGCAGCTCTTGCTGGTGAGAAGTTGGGATTATACAGACCTGACATGGCTTTTCCTTTTCAGAGAATTTGAACAAAACAAAAGAATGGGATTGAAAAAAGGGTTTTAGCTGTTCTTCTTGTTGCAGAAGAAAAAGGAGAAACAGAGCACCATCAATAAAGTGGGTTTGTAATAAGGGAAGAAAAAAAAAAAAAAAAGAGAGAGAGAGAGAGAGAGAGAGAGAAAAAAGAAAAGGGTCGACAGCGCTCTGTCAAATTTGCAGAAAGGAAAGGCAAAATCTTTAATTATTTTCTTCCTCTTTTTTCACTAATTTCCCTTTTGTATCCCACCTCTGTCTATAGAGTTGTGTGTTAAAAATAAATAAAAAGGAAATATAATAAAAGAAAAAAATGGAAGTTGGGGAAGTGGGAGACGGAGAGTGGAAACAAGCAGATCCTTTTGGAAACGAAAAATCAAGGTGGGGGGTAAAGATTCTGCAGCAAAATTTTCACAGTGGCCGAGGAAGTAGAAGACAGAGAGAGAAAGAGTGAGAGACATAAATTTTCGGCTATTGTTTTTTTTTTTTTTTTTACCGCAGGCAAAATGCCAGGTGGAAATTTATATAAGCTCTGTGAATGGAGTGACAAGTTATGTTGCAGCTATAAACACGTGTCGGGCATGCAGCGAATCAAAGGTGGATTAGAGAGTGGGGGCCCCAGTTAAACATGGAGCCCCAATGGCAAATGATTAATGATGTTTTGCCAACGCGGTCTTAGCTGGACGGTGAGGGTGCGAATTGCTCAACATTTCCTACAACTACGTCGTTTTATGGCTTCTTCATTTGAGTGGTTCATTTGATGTCTTTGGCCACCTTTTCGCCTTCTTTATTTGATTCGGACATTTTAGCGTTATTCATTCTTCAATACGCCCTTGAGTTTTGACTTTTTGACCGCTTTGTGAATAGACCATGAATCTTTTCCGTCCTATCCTCTTCTTTTTTATTTTCTTTCTTTTCATTTTTTTTAATGAATCTATATTCTCGGTGTAAATTTATTTATTTATTTATTTGAATGGATGACAAATTGTTCAAAATTTATCTACTCGTAAAAGCTTTATTCTTTCACAAAATTTATCTACTCCTGAGAATTAATAATGTAAATTTTTGTACAGTTAAATTAAGTGATTGGCACCTCCAAGCTGCGGAGAAAACTATTGAAGTGACGATGTTGGCATGAAAGGTGATGGTGAAAAGCTTGGGATACTTGAGTCAAATCATTTTATGAGAAAAGAGGCTCAATAGAATTTATGGGATATTCTATGTCAATCTTTCTTTTGGGATTTTGTGACCATTTTTATGTAAACAATTTTGAGGTGATTGAATGGTGTTTCTTGAATTTTAGCTACGTAGTGGACCCATAATTGTGCTGTAATTGTCTAGTAGACAAGAGCTCCTTAGACCTTTACAATTTTTTTGATTGAATGGACTCTTCTTGTTTATTTTCGTAGGTGGAATTGTCCTTTAACCAATATTTTTGTTCAACCACAAATAGCAAAGAAAAGTCGAGGGCGACGATTATTCCCCAAAAAAAAAAAAGTCATATTTACGTGCTTAAAGCTTAATCTTTATTATTATTATTATTTTATTTTATTTTCTGCAAATGCAAATTTCGAAGGTTGTAAAGTGGGACGAAGTTTTTGTGTGCGATAGCCTACGACTTTTGGTGGAGGGTCCAGTGAAAGTCAAAGTAATCCTTTTTCCTCCGTCCGAGTAGCTTAAAAAGGCAAACCCTATTGAAGTAGGATAACCTTTTCCATAATCAGTGGGGAGAGCGAGATTGATGGGTTGTGGTCTTTTAACTTCAAACAAATACCTGCCCACCCACTATATAGTTTCACTTCAATGTTTTTGTATTTACATGTAAATAATAATGTCAAATTATTTAAATTATGTTATTTTTTATATAATAATATTAAATCTTGATAATGAAATAAAGCTTTGTTGCTAAGCTTGTATTTACCCTGTCTTAAAATGATTTGGTTTTTTCATTGGTTTGTCACGTTAATGAATTGAGTGGTGTGTTTAAACCCGACAAGATAAGAGAGTAGACTTTTGAGAGATTGAGTGGTGCTCAAATTGAAACATGTTGGTTGATATAGTTGGTGATGTAGCTCTATAACGTGAGCCAACAAAAATTTAATTTTTTTTTAAAAAAATAATAATTTAGGAATGGCTAAGTAGCTACTCTCGGTCACTCTCCATATGTGGTTGATCACTTCTAAATTCATTAAGGTCCGTTGATTATCCACCAAATCTTCAAGGGTCAACATTAATCTTCAATCTGATACATAACAGACTGTGTCAATCAACAAAGATGGAGAGGAGCTATGATTGTGCTTTAAAAAAAATGCAGAATGTAAAAACACATAAACAATTACGCTCTCTTGACTATGAACCATAATGACGAGAAAAAAAAAAAAAAACAAAACAAAACAAACGTAAACATGTGTAAAGAATTCATAAAAATACTTCGTCGACCCACAAATAGAAAAATATTCTTAACCTGGAGAGCCAAAAAAATAAAAATAAAATTCTCTCAAATCCGAAAATTAAATTGGTGGGTCGAAGTCAAGAACAGTAAGTGGGTTCTCAATGAACAATAGGTTGTGACTTGTGAGACAGGGAGAAAGAGAAATAGAGTGTTGATTTGGATTTGAGCGCAATTAATAATAATAATAATAAAAATGATAACATTTACATTGTAGTTTTCTAAGGATTCAAAACTAATTTTACTTTCTCTTATTTTTTCATTAAATACTTAAAATTGAATACATATTTATTAGGTAATATCATTTATACCATTTGATATAATTAGAGGGGGAATTAGAAGGGTAAAACTGAGTAATTTTAAGTGATTTACTTGTGTCATATTAAAAATTAATGTGACTATTAAAATCACAATTTAATCAAAATTTAATAATGATCAATCGCATTTCAATGATGATTTTAATACCACATCATTATTAATATGACACAAATAGACCTCTTAGAATTACTCGATAAAACTAAGAAAAAAATAAATAAATAAAAATAGAGGATTAAGGGCACCAACTAGCCAACCCAAAGAGTAATTCCCCCTCTAAATATTTCGAAATAGAGAGAATCCTTGGACCGGCTAAACGTAAGTATTTAACATCATTATTCTATTTAAATATTTTTTTTAAAGATTTGTTTATTTTTTTAACTATAAAAAATAATAATTAATTATTTAATCAATATGTAAGTAAATAATATTTTTATATTTGATAAATACTGTATTTTTTTTGGGGTGGGACTCTAACACAAGATTCGACATGTCAAATCCAATACTGACGGGGTATTGACTCTTCATAATTGGATTCGCTATTTTTTAATTTCTATATTCCTTAACGGCGCCATAACATCACAGATTTAATCATTTTTCTTTCTATTTTGTTTTATTGAGAAAAAAAGGCACCAGAGCGTTCACACCCCCAATTAGCCATTATTATTTTGAGTGAAAACTTTCGCCCAAAACTTTTTTAATTGCTATATTTATTGTTCACCAAATATTAAAAAAAAAAAAAATGAAAAAGTTGTTTACTCACATGCATGCATGTGACTTTATAATATATATAGGTATTTTGAAAATCAAATAATATTTAAATAGAAGAATGAAACTAAAATACTTAAATATAGAATATATTATAAGTGTTTTTTTTTTAAAAAAAAGTAGATAGCTAAAATATAATAATATAATTTTTTAACTAACAAAAAAAAAGTTAGGGAACCTAATATAAGTGCTCTTACTACCTACATATGTACGAAAAATGCTACACAACTCTTTTATAAGTTATAACTTAATAACAAATGTTAGCGTTTTATTAGAGCTACCTCAACCACCAAAAAGATTTTAACACCCGTCAACAAATTACAAGTGAAATGGTGGGATTAAGATCTCTAAGTAGATCTATTGTTGAGGATCCTAATAGGAAATGAAAATGAGCTATTATTTTGTTGTTAATATTTCAGGAGTATTTTTTATATTTTGAATTGTTTTATAAGAAATAAAAATAAAAAAATAAATAAAAGAGGAGCAAAGAAATATGGACAAGGCCTTCTTGTTGGGCCGAGAAAGTGTGGCGGGGTTGGGTCCAAATAATCCATGCGCAAGTAACAACATTCCAAGCACGAGGAGAGACCGAGAGGGGGGGAGATTGTCGAGAGAGGGAGAGAGCGAGATCTGATAATGTCGTGGGTGTGGTTGGAAGCGACGCTACCTCTGGGAATCATAGCAGGGATGCTGTGTGTGATGGGTAATGCTCAGTATTACATCCACAAAGCTGCTCACGGCCGGGTATTTTCCATTTCTTTCTCTTGCTTTTTTTAATTTATTTTTATTATTTCATTTTTACATTAATTCCGATCAATCCCTCTTTCTCGGACTAACTCAATCCCTAAATCTCTCAGCCGAAGCACATCGGCAACGACGAGTGGGACGTGGCCATGGAAAGGAGGGACAAGAAGCTCATCGAGAAGCTCTCTGCTGCTCATAATTAAAAGAAAATGAAAAAAAGGTTTTTCTTCTTTACCGCGTGATTTCGCTTTTAGGGTTTCGTTTCGTTTGAGGTTGAGACTTTAGTGTTAGGGTAATTTGTTCTTATCAAGTACATATAATTCTTCCAATGGTGAAATTACCGCTATTATTCACGTTTCTAGTCGATCGTGCAATAACTACAAAAATCAACCCAGTTTCATTTTAGATTACCGCTATTATTCACGTTTCTAGCCTATCGCGTGTGTGTATTTATTTCACTTGGAGATGTCATGCTGTGATTATTATGTCCCCCTTACATAGACATAAGTCATTTTTGAGATGAGGTTGTTGTGTGTAAATGGCATGACTATCGACTGCTTGGAACTACGATAATAGATTTAAATATGCACGCTTTTTTGCCCAACTCAAAAGGTAAATGGATTTAGATCAGTCTACAGACCACCATTGATACCAGACTTTAATGATAATGGAACCCAGAATAGTTGGGACTGTACGTAAGGCATAGAGCTTTTTAAATGGCATAAACATAAGTTTTTGCTTGGGATTTATGATATTATGCATGAGCTCGACACTGCTAGATTGCTGGAGTAGTCAGAAGGCATTTGATATTGTGTAAACTTCAAATGTTTGTGATATGGGATAGCTGAATGATTAATTTATGCTTGTTTTCACATAATTAACTAATTATCTGATGCGTGATAGGAAGTTAAATGAACCCATATTCTAGGTTGAAGTAGTTGTAGGTATGTAGCTCTTGCTTTCTAGTGCGTTAGTTCTGTGGGAGAGGGTCTTCTCTTCCCACAAATGTTGCTTCTGCCCCTTTGCAGATACTATGAAATGTGGATGGTGGATTTGAAAATATGATGTGTGCATATTTCTAGTTTTACGTCATATTCAAGCATTACACTTACGTCTCCTGAGCCCCCCTCCCCCACACTCAAAAAAGAAGAAGGAACAAACAAGAACAAAGGGACAAAGAGGGGGGGGGTGGTTGGGAGTTCGTTTTGCTGAGACATTTAACAATACGTTTCACCTTGTGTTTCTATTAAAAAAAAAAAAAAAAGAAGGAAGTTATTATAATATTTTTTGGCTTCATCTTCTGCATGCATTTGTTTACCAGCAAGATCTTTAACTTTTACAATAATTGATTCGTATAGCTTTTTCAATTGCTTTTGAATTTCTACAATTAAAATTGACACCACCGATCATCTCGAGGAGTGCTTAATAAACATAAATTATTGGTTACTCAATTTTAAACACTTGCATACACTTGCACTTGTATGCTTTCAGATTCCATGCTGAGTTTTGTTCAACTTTTGTGCTCAAACATTGAAGTTTTATTTTTAAGGGATCATTTAATCTGGGCTCCCCACTTCTTCCCGCTCCTCTCTTCACTCTGCCCATGTAGATGCAAGTGTTTGTTTGTGTTCATCAAATATCTTGACCATGAAACTTATCATATTTACCACAAAATGCAGGAAGGTTTGCTAATGAACTCTTGAGGAAGGAATAAACTGCCAGCACTGCTGAAGAGCCTCACGAACAACTCCATCTTGTGTTAGTTTTGGCTGTTTGCGAAGTTGCATAAGCTTTGAAACGTGTAGGAAAAATACTCTGTTCTCCAGTGAATTTCCTTGTTATGTTGACTCTTTGAATTTCGTTTGTGAGAGCTTTGTTGAACATGTAATCTAACCTGTTTCTGTTGTGCCTGGAAATATTAAGGGCTTCAATAAGTTCTTCAAAACGAGGTAATTGGTAGATGATCCTGGGAATTAGAATTGGAGCGATAGAAGAGTTTTGAAACGGCGACTTCTCATTTGGCAATTAATATCTCTTAAGAATAGAGCCTGAACGGTGAGCTTATTCACTAAGCTTCCTATTGAACCGTTTTTCCCATACTATGATGCTAAGGCCCCGTTTAATTTGCGGAATAGACTAGTTAATCGTATGTATGGCTATTCTTTTGTTTGGTAACACACTATTCCTGTAAATAGTTTATTCACATGGGATTACTAAACTCATATACACAGGAGCTTAGCTAATCTTTAAGGAATTGAATACATTATTAAAAAATATCCATATAATTTTTTTAAAAAAAAATTTTAAAATTTAAAACAAAATAAAAAATATGAAAAATAAAGTGGGTGGTTTAACCAAATAAGAGGTCGTGGGTGGTTGCACCACCCTCTTCGCATTTTGAGGTGGCTACGGCCACCCTAGATTTGCTTCAAGGGTGGTAGGGGCCACCCTCTACCGCTTCCGTGGGTGGCCATTTTATTTTATTTTTATTTTTATATTTTAATGAGTTTGGAAATAATAATAATAATAATAATATGGGATTTATCGTAATTTTGATTCAATTTCAATTTTTGCATATGTTGTTACTAAACTAAGGAATAAGAATAATTATTCCATTCCATATTTTTCTATTTTTAGTAGTAGCTATTCATTTTTCAATGAACTAGACATTCCGCAAACTAAACAAAACCTAAGTTGTTTACGGAAGATGAATATTGCGGTGGCATCTTATGAGTTTAAGAAAAGAGTTGGGGTTGGCCATTCATGCATGGATGGAAGAATTTGACCAATTTAATTAAATTGGTTAGACTTTTCAACCATAATTCGTTAATTTCGTGTTGGATTTGCGGGTCTTATTAAAAATTACTTGCTCTAAATATTGCGTGTTGGGTTCAAGTTGTGTCGAATAATAGGCATAAAATTAAGTTAATTTTGACTAATTTAATTATACGGGTCAAATCTTTCAACCTTAACTTGTTAATTTTGAGTCAGATTTACGGGTTATATAAAAAATCATCAATATAATGATGCATGATTATCATAATACATTTGGTGTGTTACTTTTTTTTATGATCACCCAAAATCCCCTTAATTGATAAGCATGTGGTATTATTTGTCAACCATCTGGCTATGCTGTCACAAGAGAGCAATTGCCCTGTCGCTGATGCCGACCAAGGTCCACTGCCCTTTTCAGCATATAATTCATTATCTTATTAGTGACTAGAAAGATATATATTAACAGCCAACAGGATATTCTTGCGATGCATCATATATCAAATAATCAAATAATAGCCCTAGCACTTAATTTGGTATATTTTAAAAGAGAAATGAGTCGGTGTATGGTTGCATTTGTTCGGCCAGTGAGGAAGCGCGCAAATGAATTAATAGAGCAAATTAACGCGGGGGGAGCATTTTGCTCTTAAGAATGGAATTCACGTTATCCTTCACAACCAGGCTGCTCAGATCTTCTCCTTCAAGTTATTTTATGATCTAGACTAGATTTTTTTTCAGATTTAATGATAATTATGTCATTTCACTTGGAAGTTGAAATGGATATGAATCATTTCATGGTCCAAATTAAATTTTATTTAATAGTATATATATATATGTTGTCACATTGTGAGTATATTGTCACATAATTTAAATTTTTAAATGATGTGGTATCATGTACACATAGATGTAACAAAACAAAATCAAAATCATGAAATATCTCACTTGAAACGAGTACACTAAACAATAGTATGCAAATATGAGATAATGACGTGGTGGTATCATGTACATCGAAGGAGCGAAAATAATTCAATGGCTCCATCAAATAATCTTTTGGTGGTGCTGAAATCAAATGTGATTCCCTCATGTGTGCGCCTTTGCCTTTGGGACCATTACTCTTTATTTAATAATAAAATAATAGAGTAGACCAAAAAAAAAAAAGGTAGAAAAAGAGCTTCATAGATTCGTTTGGTCATTTGTTTTTGGCCTCTTTGCTCAGCATGTGGAACCTTTATATTGTTTTTTGTTTTCTTCGTATTATTTAGATGGCCAGGAAGAGAAGAGTAGGCTGTACAGCCCTCCAGGACTGTTCGTCGCAGAAGAGGCTAGAAGAAAAGTGGGATTTTTATTTTATTAGTTGTTTGCAAAAGCTTGGGGTCGATCATTTTTGATACGACCTATTGATTTAATGTGAGCTAAACATGAAATTAACAAATTAAAATTAAAGAATTTGACCTGTTTAATTAAATAAATTATTTTAAAATTCAATCAACCATAATTAAGAATCAATTGCAGGCGAGAAGAAAAGGACCATGTTCTCTGGGGATGGGCATCGATGTGGGTGCTTGTCAAAGTTGTGGTTTGACCGGCTGTGGATTAACAAAGGTGATAATATGTATATGTAGTTGCAGTCAACTCATAGACAAATAACACCCTTTCCTGGGTCTATTCTCAAGTCCCTTTCATGGGTAGGTGACGATCACCAGAAGCGGCAAGAGTAGGCTGTGTGGATCCTATGCCCATTTCCCACCTGTCGGGCTTCAAGGAAAGTTCAAGCACTAATGACCTGTAATCTTTTCATAGGAAATGACATCTTCTTACCAATCACAATTATTGTCAAGGAATGGATGTAATCTGGTATGACTTTTGAGTTTCTTAATCTTCTTCTTCTAATATATATATATATATTCTAAGCATTCTCTTCTTCTAGTGTCTGATATATATACAGTTAACACAATACTCATGCTTTCAAAAGAAATATGCCACAGTTACTTACCAGGAGGCAAAAGTAAGAATTAGGAAGAAACCCCTTCAATCAGAAAGATTATAGAAACCAGAATCTAAGTACAGCACATTGCCTACAGGTTAAGAGAGCTAGAGAAGGTAGTAGAGATCAGGCAAAAATCAAATTTGTATTGAGGCTAGCTACGCATGAGTGGATATAAATTTCCTTGTAAAAAGGGGGTGAGGGAAGCTTCAAACCAGTGGCTGGAGGAGGCCAAGCTCAACATGAGAATGATCATTGTGATCAACTGATATTTCATATTTACATTCCATAGACATCAATCGCAACAACACAAAAAAGAAAGGTGGCATAAGAATTTTTATTCCTTGTCAATGGGACAACTAAATTCATCACATATAAAATCACTTTGGGCTACACACCACAATGAATCATAAAACTATGGACGACTTTGTGAGACCGATTACACAAAAATCCTATATTAACCACACTAAAAGCAACAGCCTACGAGAAACAATGCAGCGAAGGGAGACACCACCAAAAAAAGGTGTGATTTGGAAGAATTTCTGAATACAGGAATTGAACTTGAATATGAATAGCAGTTGGATGACAGTGGAAGCTTGTACAAACTTTGGGAGTCAGGGTGCATATTCACTCTCGAGGACTGGTTGTGTTCGAGTCACTGTTGCAGCAGGAGCTTTTGTATTCCCAACCGTGGTCATATGCAGGGCTTCTCCTCCGTCTGCAGCCCTCTCCATCTGTTGCATTTTCTTCTCATGCTTGTACTTCTGCGCCCACAGAACCAGGAATGTCAATACCACCAACAACCCTAATCCGCCCAGCACAGATCCCACAATTATCCCGGCTTTGGAATTATTCTTCTTTCCTCCACCACTCGATTTTGGACCAGCACTTGGTGTAGGAGAGATCGATGTTGGAGGAAAAGCAGTAGAATTGACCACGATAGAGAAATGCCCCTGTTGAATTGTGAGGCACGTATTACCTGATGCCACATTGCTGAAATTGGGGTTACCATGTAAATCAAACCAAACACACTTTGCAACAGCCCCATCGGGGACTGGTTGCACATCCACAAAACTAATCGATATGGAATCACCGGTCGCTGTAATATTCAATTCTGGTAAATCTGTAGCAGACAAGTTTGAAGCATTATAAGCAAGAAGACCCAGCACTGGAGTCAAGTAAGAGTAATCACGTAATGCGTAGTACTCCACAGACCGATTGCCCAAGTTTTGGTAGACCAAAACAAGCCTCCGGACATATGGGCTCGTGGTAACTCCTATGGGAATCTTGAACTCTTTGTACATGGGAACACCTTTTCTATATAAGCTACCACTCCTGAGCCTCATTGCTGCAATCTCGATCCCAGCTAAATCTGCGGGAACAACCCCATCATAGGAAATGCCGGTCTTTGGATGAACAAAAGCCTTGTAAGCATAGTCTTGGAGCCGCGCATCCAGAGCACGTGCAGGGCTTCTTGAAGACCCAGGAGTAGATTGAGCCCTGGGGGCCGGCAGCCAGAAGAACCACATCAGTAGAATAAGCATCGAGAGACTTCGAAGAAGAAGCCCCATCGATGCTTTGGAATACTTGACAAATTCAGCTCAATACCACTGAAAATTTTGACTTTGTATAATCCCAGAGAGTACCCAGAGAGTCAACACCAAAATATCTTTAATCCCTCAGATCCAAAGAATAATAACGGAAATATGCCAATCTGTGCAAAGAAGCTTAAAAAGCATTCATCTCTCAGCCTTGTAATCTCTTACTTCGGGGCACGCCTTTCTCTAATTAATGGAAACAACGGGTAGGGGGGAGTGTACAAAGAAACATTATATTCTCAGGGAGGGTGGGGGGGGAGTAAAAGCAGCTTTGAAGGTTTCAACCGTTGCAACCCCTTATGGCCTCAGCTCAGAATACCTTTATTTCCCTTTTGGAATCCTTGTAAAAGAAGCTCTCACAGACTTGGGGAATCTTTTAACCATTATTTCATTCCTCAAAGGAATTGAAACCCTGATTCCTCGTCATATCCCCATTGATAAACATTAAACCCCAGCAATAATTGAAATTAAAGGAAAGCAAAATACACGCTTGAGAAAAATCTTCTTCTTCAAGATTTAAACGGTCAAAAGAAACCCACTAATTACTATTTTATAATTCCTATATTTGGACCAATAATCAAAAGTTAACATATCAAAGATATATCAGCAGGAGGCAACTAAATACCTGGTCTCCGTACGGATTACGGTGATGGGGTTTCAGTAGAAACCCCTAAATCTTCGCCAAAGTTTCAGCTACCCAACGACAATGGGAGAAATGTCCTCCTCTCGAAGTTTGCTTGAAGCTGAGCAAAACATGCAAAACCCAAATCTCCCCTCACATAAAAGTAAAAACCCACAATGGCAGGACCATTAAAGACCCCAACAAACAATAAACCACCCACCAGAAAACGCATAAAACCCTAGAATCTTCAAGAATATCATCATTTAATTGGTGGGCAAGATCACAGTAACAGCTCGGCAACAACACCGACCCATATCAGAGTCCCCGAAGGGCCTGCATTCCGGCTAAATCTGGAGGATATCACTGAGCTAGACGTAGTTTGTGCTGATTATCACTGAGTGCTTAATGGATCGATAGCTTTCCGAATAAAGTGGCGAGAGGAACAGTAGGAGTAATTGGTGTCTTTTCCCCCCTTTGTAACGAAAAGCTGGTGACGGAAAGGAAATGGGTAAGACTTTGAGAGAGCAAGGACTAGTAAAGGAGAGACCAATGGGTCACAAGTCGGAAAGAAAAACGAAAAATTGTTGAGAAACTCTGAGAAACGAAGGCGATAAGCATCTAGGGGATGCAGGAGGCCAGCAGAGATGGACCGGTGGAAGTGATTAAAAAAAGACAGAAAGACATATAAAGAACGAAAGTAGTAAGAATGAAGGAAAGAGAAAATTCTTGTCCTAATTAATTCTACTATCAAATGTGAATGCTTTGATTTTCATATGCAGAACAAATAAATAATCATTTTTATTTACAGGTGGTTAAATATAATACAATTCTTCATCAAATTCAAACCCCACATTATATAATATTTCTATCTTTCTCCCCTTTTAACCCCCACCTCTTGCTCGAGAGTATGATTTAACATGGTATTAGATTAAAGACGCTTATTAGTTCTTGAATTTTGTTTTTCTCATTCATACGGGCATTCAAGTGGCAATTTATTTGCATAGGTAAGACTCTGGTGTCTTTTCATCCAACAGTCATTTTACACGAGTTGCTTGTTGGTTTTGCACGTATAAAAATGTCATATATCACACTTTGCTAATGTGGCATTACCAATGAGCTTTCTGTTATTTGAATTATGCGGGACTCAATGTCTTTTTGCGTGAACCGTTGGTTAGCTTTCCATATAAAGAATTATACTTTTATGATGTAATATTGTCAATCAACTATTAATTTTATTTTTTATTTTTTTAAAAGAAATAAATAAACTAATTCAATTATTAGTAGCGTAACGCTAGCAAAATAGAATAAAAGTGTAACGTATAATAATAATAATGAAAAAAAAAAAAAATGGACAGCTCTGATTGCACTTGAGTTTGTCATTTTGCCCATATAAGCAACAAGTCGCATTTATTTTGTTTTGAGTTAGAAGTCGGATCCAACAAATTTTTGGGCTGAGAATAGAATGCGGAACCTACCTTATCAAAACCTATCTATCTACACACAAACAAATGTATGCAATTGGTCCCGAGATATATATATCTTGGGACCAATTGCATATATATATATATATATATATATATATATGCGCGCGCGTGTGTGTGAAAAATTTAGCTAATAGACGAAATGAAAAGAAATTGGTCCATGCTTTGACAAATTCAAATGAAAACCCTTTGGAAAACCAAAGGCCAGTAATTATTAATGGGAGTCAACAAATTGAACCAATTAATGACATTCCAAAGAGCACAAAGAATTTTGTGTATAAACCACATACATTTGCTTTAATAACTCATGCCAGCTCATGCAATCTGACTCCTTCCAGGTCCACTCACGCTAAGCTAACTTACGCCGTGCGCACATGCCCAGCCAGAACGGCTATTTTGGGAACTTTGCTTTCAACAATGCCTAAAGCAAAAGCATGCAATGGTGTGTGAATGGCAAAGGAATCGTGGGATCCAATCCTGTAAAGCAAGGGCCAGGTGGAAGGTACAAAGACCATTTGCTCTCCCCCCTCCCCAACTCCAAAAGCGTATCCAATGACATATATTTGGGTGCAGGAAGAGCAAATTAGAAAAATGACAAGAAGCAGTAGTTTTCAGTTTTCGTCTCGTGATATACGGCCGTCGTGTTGTGTTTGCGTAACAACTAGAAAGGCCATTTTGTTGCTTCTTCTCCTCTCGGGCCCATCTCCCTTGCTCATTGTGTTCTTTCAGTTGCTTCCAGCCCAACTCCGCACACACACATACCTACTCTCATCCTTTCTCAATTCTTATTTATTTCCAGTAATAATTTCATGATGTTTCTCTGTGTGATTGGAGCAACCTTGATCACTAAAAAAATTATAGAAAAGAATGTTAATGGGGGGGGGTACTTGTGTTACAAATTTACCACCCACCCATAAATCTTTGGTTTATAACGCGTTTTAATGATGTTAAGTAGGATACAACTCTCTCTCACTCTCCCTTTCTCTCTAATCATCTCCTTTTGACGAAACTCATAACCAAATCTACCTACAACAAACTTTTTTCAATTAAAGTCGTCCACGAAATTCAAACTATAATTTTAAATACACGTCAGTTTTAATTAAATTGAAAGAGATTATTCATTTCAGTAACTACTTTATTCATAAACAAATTAATAGACAAGAAGAAAAACAAAAGGAAAAAAGAGATGCGTGATTTGTGAGATTCAAGTGTTGTCCTTTTTGCTTCAAGTTTTCTATTTTCTTGTACGGAGTTTATGAGTTGTCTTTAATTTATATGCTGGAGCTGCAATAAAGCTATACAGACACTGTACTGACTACTGATTCTGCATATATATGTCCCAAGCCTGTTGTGAAGATACAAAATTTCCAATTATTATTATTATTTTTTGGCATAGAACAGTCCATCCGTACTAGCAGCTAGCTTTAATACATGTGAACTACTCTAACAATTCAACCCAAGAACTTCAATGATATAAGAGTAATGTTGCTTGTAGAAATGAGGGTAAGAAAGTAGGAGTGTGTAATATTATTTATAATATAATTCAAGTTGTGGATACAAAGATTGACGAGTGAGAGGTTGATATGGGATAAAGTTAAAAGAGAAAATTTACAATATTTTTGTGGTTTACTTGATTTGTAATTAGTTATTTTTGTACCAAATGTTTCGAAAGTTTACATAGGGTATGAACAAATAACAAATTATTTCATGTTGTTAAATTTTGTAAAAAACTTGAAAAGTGGGAGGATGGAAGGAAGGTGGTCGGTTGAGCCACTCCAAGGTTAGAGTCAGACATCTTGGTCGGTTCGGTGGTTCCTAGAGACATCTTAGCTGTTCTTGACTAGTTTAGTGGATCTCTGATGATGTTTTTATTCAGTTTAGTGATTTGTATAGGATTTTTGACTGGTTCGAGGTCTCAAGTAGGCTTTTCTTTGCAAGTTATCATCACCAAATATATGAAAATACATAACACTTTTATTTTATTTTGACCATTCATCTTAAATGAAGAGTAATGCTATATACCACACCACAATTCAACTACTATTTTATTATATTGATATCGTATTGCCAATTTATTATTGATTTTTTTTTTTTCTACTGTGATAAAAGATGAGTACTAAGGTAAAAAATATTGCATTGGGTAGAATACGTGTATCTCAATTCGTAATAACAAAGTAACTGGTAGGCATGAATGTTTGTACAAATTGTCCATTGCTTATATAACAGCTGTGTATTCCTAATGGCTTGCAAATTGCAACGTGCGTGGTCTAGTTATTAACGGAGTATTGTCTTCTTCTCTTTTTATTTTTATTTTTTTATTAATGAGTTGACGAGTGGTTTTTCTATAGGCTATGTATGGATGGTTACATACTTTAATACGTAGTTTTTTATTTTTATTTTTTTAAAGTTAAATACCTTATTTATCTTTGTGGTTTAACTTCTTTATTTTTTATTCTTTATCACAAGAAGTTCATCTGATTTGCCTAAAGACGGAGATGGCCACACCCTCGAAATTTCGTTCAAAATTTAACAAAACGCCACGTCAACACCAATCACAGCTTGACACATGTACACATAATTAATTGTATATATATATATTAAAAACATTAAAAAATTATATTCAATTATATTTCAATAAATTTGGTGGTACCCCATGGCCAAAGGGATTGGCTAGCCACCCCCAAATGGCCGTAGCCACCTTCAAAAAAAAATTTTAAAAAAATTTAATTAAATATAATTTTTTAATGTTTTTAATTTTTTTGAAAATTATTATTATTTTTAATTAATTAATTATATGGACAAGTGTTAAACCGTGATTGGTGCTGACGTAGCATTCCGTCAAATGTTGGATGAAATTTTGATGAAGACCATCTCCGACTTTAGGCAAACAAAATGAACTTCTTATAATAAAAATGAGTTAAAAAATAAAAAAATTAATCCGCACATAAATGAGTAAGATATTTAACCATATTTTTTATTATTTATTTTTCTAGTCCTATAGGATTAAAGAAACAAAAGAATCAGAGGAGCTTCTCTCTTGTCCTTTAGCCCCCTCTTCTCGCGCTCTTCCTTATTGAGCGAGAAAAGGGAGGAAAACGAAAAAAGAAAAGAAAAAACCCCCAACGCCATCAAAGCTAGGAAAGGTCAGAGAGGCCCCCCTCCCCATTTTCTCTAAAGAGCCTCTCTGGTCCACATTTCGCAGTCGTTGACCGATCGGAACCCTAAATTCTTCCTTCTGGGTTTTCCATTTCTATACGCCTGTCGGCCTGGAAGACTAATTCTTTTACCCATCGTATTTGCCGATTTCCAAGCAACGGAAAAGGAGCAGAAACGCTGTTTCTTTCTTTCGTCTGTCTGACACCTGAGGGTTAGGGTTTGCGTGATGATGATTTGAAAATTGGAGGTCTTCCGCGGGGTTTCGCTTTCCAAGGTACGCTTGACTTTATCAAGCTCTTCTATATTCTCTATATCGTCGTCTTTTTTGCTCGTTTCAAACTTTACTTGCTTTGCACGGATATGATATGCTTCCCATCATGTCATATATATGGGCACACACATGTGCGATGGTGGAGATTCTTGAATTGACTGTGACGAATATTGCTCTGATTATGTTTATGATTATGATATAATGGTTAGGGTTAGGGTTCAAGAAATGGAAGCGTCCGGAAACAATCCCGAAGTGGGGTACAGGAGACGATACGGATTGCTATCTGCTTCGAATATCATTCAGGCACCACTATCGGCGTTGTTGGAGTACTCGGGTCTTGTTCGTGGCAGGTCTAACCACCAAGAAGCCGAGGGTTTGATTCACGGACGCGTCTCTTCCCTCCATTCTCAGCTCGACCAGCCTACAACGAGTACCCCCAACCATGGGGAGGTCTCCATTAGGATAATCGGTGCAGGGGAACACGACCAACATGATGATAGGGAAGCCACAGCCACTGGATTGGTAGTTGGGCAGCAGCAGGGTGGAGAGGTCGCCGCTCCTAATGAAACGGCTGGGATGGCATCGGAGGGCCGGGAAGGAGATTCCACGATTGATCGTGGCGGAGTGGGAGAGGGAATTTCCCAATCCGTGAGCACAGGTGCTGATGGAGAAGCTGTGGATGGAAGCACGGCTAATGGGAGGGACTCTTCATACCAGAGATACGATATTCAGCAGGCTGCCAGGTGGATTGAGCAGGTCCTTCCCTTCTCCTTGCTTCTGTTGGTGGTCTTCATTCGGCAGCATTTGCAAGGTAATTGTTTTTTTTTCAACTTGTGTTTAGGAATATAGCTTATACTTTGATATTGCCATAATTCCGGTTGTTGTTACTTGTTAGGGTCTCTTCATTTTATCTAGCCAGAAAAAGATTTTGATGATTATTAGCTTGACCATTGTAGGAATTTGTTATCAAAATTGTATTTTTTTTTTTCTACATCCCCGAGTTGGGCAAACATGGAGAACTCTGTTAGATGAGATATTCATTTTATGTAGTTTTAGATGACCATTAGTTGACTTTAAGGAAGTTATTGCGGACTAAATGATAATTAAGGTGTGAATAGTCCGTAGGAGGCTATTGCTGTTGCTTATTAGCTAGCTAATTGCCCTTTCTGCTTCATTCATATGTTTTCTTGATGCAGTTTTAAAAATGCTTTTGATTTGCTATTTTTTCTTTTTCTTTTTCTGGGATAAAAAAGGCCTTACTCTCAGGTGGTCATTTCTTTTAACTATAAGAGGGTTTTGATAGAGTTATGAGTCTTTCTTTGTTGTCCGTACTATAAATATTTCAAATTAGAGAGTTTGCACTGATTAGGCAATCTCTGCCTGTGGGAAGAATTGAGGATGCATTTGCTTGCGTTACTTTCCACATCAAATACCGTCCTCAGGAATTAAAGAGGCGTTCTTGAATTTGCACGCATTAGGGTTTTCCTAATATGAGCATGTTTTAGCCCGCATTTTTTGGCCATTTTTCTTTTAGTTTAGTGACCTTCGCCTTTCTGCTGTGACTTACAGGTTTCTTTGTTACTATTTGGATTGCTGCGGTCATGTTCAAGTCAAATGATATTCTACGTAAACAGACAGCTCTGAAGGTACTGCATTTTTTAGAACTGTACTTCTAATTTTTTGGTAGGACTTCCTTTTTGGGATGAGAAAGTTCCCTTTATTAAGCATGTGTATTGTTTTTGGCTGCAGGGAGAGAGGAAAATCTCCGTACTGATTGGCATTTCTCTTGCATTCACAATTCATGTGCTTAGCGTTTACTGGTGGTATCAGAAGGATGATCTTTTGTATCCATTGGTGATGCTTCCTCCAAAAGCTATACCACCTTTCTGGCATGCTATTTTCATCATTATGGTGAATGGTATGTTTTTCTCTGGCTATTTCTACGAGTTAATGAAATCAATATCATTGATATTATATCATACTATCATCTCATTTAACATGTTTCAGTGGATCCTTTAGTGGATATCAGTGTGAAGTGCTAAGAACATGGAAGTTAGTATAATAGTTTTAACTTTCTTCTGAATTTATATCTGCCTAAACCAAATGTTCACTTGAATGGTCTTCTAAACTCATTGAGTTCTCTTTGTGTTGCATATCTGAGGACGTGTAATTTTGCATATATAGGAAGAAAATTTTAGTTCTAGCTAAAATTCTATGAGATTGCACTTCTCTTGTATTGGACAAAGTTTTCCTCCAAGCTGGGATGGAGAACTTTCTCTAACCTAGTCTATAAACCATGTGTCATCTGCATGTGAGAAGCACCTTTTTTTTAATTGCAAGGAAAACTCTGTCCTCTTGTATTGATAGGCTGACCCACCCCTGTCCCTCTCCCTCCCTCTGCCCCATATTATATATTTGTCTTTTGCAAGTATGGGAATGAGTGATGTTGCTGTAAGCCTCATTTCAGATCTCCGTTTTGTCACATAGTGCATGATATTATTGAGCGCAGATGCTTCTTATGAATTCCTGTGTGTGTGTGCTAGTTTCTTCTGCAGCATTGCAATAGTCAGCTTGTTCTTTGTATGTGTGTGCATGCATGCATGCGTGCCTGCTAGTTTGTTCCGCAGCATTGCAATAGTTTCTTAGGTTGGTTTCTTTCAGATACCTTGGTTCGGCAGGCAGCAATGATATTCAAGTGTATTCTCTTGATGTATTACAAGAACAGCCGAGGCCGGAATTATCGTAAGCAGGTGAGGTAATAGAAAATCTGGCATTTAGCAAATTCAGTTTGGCTCTGTTTTCCTTGGCAAAAAATTGATTGAAACAAGAGGAAGCTGCTGAAAGTGCTTCCTTTTCTTGAGCATTTTGAATCATTTTTTCTTTTCTTATTCTTTCCATGAACTAAACAGTGTTAGATTAACATGATTCACATATGTATGCCTTTTATTTGCCATTAATTTCTGACTGTAGAAGCACATATTTTCCAGGGTCAAATGCTTACTTTGGTTGAATATTTGCTGCTACTGTACCGTGCCTTGCTGCCAACACCGGTCTGGTATCGTTTCTTCTTGAACAAAGAATATGGAAGTCTCTTTTCATCACTAATGACAGGGTTGTATCTAACATTCAAGCTCACATCCGTTGTTGAGAAGGTATTATTTTCTGTTGATACATTTTTTTAGATTATTCTCTGGTCTTTCTTATCTCTTCATAAGTATCGGCTTTCTGGCAAGAGTTCTCTTTCTTCACATGGCTATTATCTTCTCCTCCAACCCACTTTTTCATTTTGCCCTTTTTTGCTTGGTGATGGTCAGGTGCAATCATTCTTTGCGGCATTGAGAGCATTATCACGTAAAGAGGTGCATTATGGGGCTCATGCAACATCAGAGCAGGTAATGTGAATATCCTTTTCCCACGTACTCAGACAAACACATATAGACTCATGCAAATAAACATTTGCATGGTCTTCTGCTTCTTTTTATTTATTTTGGGTAAAAAAGGAATCATAGAAAAATACAATTCGTCTTATAAGAAAATTGGATGCAATGGAAAATAAAAAATTGATAACATTTCTGCTGCATACACGGGGAACTGGTTTGGTTATTCCATTAGCTGTTCTTTTACATTTCAATAACAGTTTGCCATGTGAATGGCCAAATGACCTTAAGTGTGCTGCTAGTCAATACTCCCTTAACATTGTCTCAGTATTTATGTGTTGTATTAATAAAAAAAAGTATGTGTGTGTGTGTGCGCACACTTGTATGCCACATGCTGATTCGAAGGGTTTTCTTGTTGCCTAACTAAACTGAGTTTTTCATTGATATGGTTGATCCAATGCAAACTTTTAGTCGAAGGATTACCTTTCTTTCTTTCTTTTGTTTTAATTTATGATTTAGAATTTAGTTCCTAGGGTGGCCATCATCTTTGTTCCTAATCAGTACTTTTTTGAACAGCTACAAGCCTTCCGCAGGGTGTAATGCTTGCTTAAATATTTTTACATTTTTTTTTGGGTCTAAGTGCTTAATAATACCTTGTCAAGTTGTCATTGAGCTAATTTTATCTGATAGCGTGAGATAGAGCAGTGGCTTAATCCTCGGTTTGGCCTGGGGTCCTTGCACAATTTTGCCGCAACTCAATCACTCATATGTTTCTAAGATTATTTTATTGTCTTAACCTATCAAACAAAATAATAATAATTTTCTTGTCTTAAATATAATTAGAGAATTAAATGCCTCAGGGATAAAGGCTGAAGTTTTGCCATCACACTTTAATATCAATAGACTTCCCTAGCCCCCTGCATTTTCTAAGATTTTAAGGTTTTCTGAATTTATTGGATATGAAACTTTACTGGCTGTCTGTGATTTTAAGTCGTAAAATCTGATGCAGGTTAACGCAGCAGGAGACATGTGCGCTATTTGTCAGGAAAAGATGCATGCCCCTATTCTACTTCGTTGTAAACACATCTTTTGTGAAGACTGTGTATCAGAGTGGTTAGTTTATTTTTGCCATTTATGTACTCTACACCGTTAAACTTTTCTTGCCAGTTTATTTTTATGGGTTTAGTCCGAACAATGGCTTTTTATTTCAAAACCCTTGTGGCCTAGCATACATCGTTTTAGCAACATCTGAGTAATATTTTCAGCTAGATTGTGGAATGGAACCTTGACTTAAGCGTTATAAGCCTTGAAATGCGCATGGCACCCAGTTGTATGGCCTAGACTGGTCTCAAGTTTAGACGATATGGGCCTTAAGCATGGTTAATTTGCCTGTGTTGTGGACATTAGAGTTAGTAGTTGGCCAAATGTATTGGGACTTGCTTGCTATGTCTATACTTGTGTTTAGGTTTGTGTTTTAAGTTCTGTTGTTCCCGTAAATGTTGTGTATTGTTCCCTTGGGGGGGTGCTATGATGCAATCATTTTGCTTATTGTTGTTAGGTCCTTTGGATGACTGATGGTCCTGTTTTCTCAGGTTTGAGAGGGAACGGACATGCCCGCTGTGCAGGGCTTTGGTCAAACCTGCTGATCTTAAATCATTTGGCGATGGATCGACAAGTCTATTTTTCCAGCTGTTCTAAATTCTTTTGCTGAAAACCGGGGAGTTTTTCTGCTTTGAAGCTTTAAATCTTATTCAAAGCAGCCTTCTCCTGATCTCTTCGTCTACAGAAGCAATTTGACTGTATTTTGCTCTGCCTTGTTCATGGGTTGCACTGGAAAGCTAATTGAAGTGCCTGGCTAGTGTTGAACTGGCAATATGTTCATATGTTGTACTGAGAAATGCTGAAATGTATGTAATGGGCCCTTAAAGCTACGGAGGAAGTTTTATGGAATGATATATTCATCCAAAAAAGAGAAAAAAGCAGAGGAAGTTGTTGTAAGTACTTATCATATATGTCATTGTTCATTTGCCATGAGTCAAAGTATTTTCCGACATTTTTTTTTTATAACCGTAGGCTCCATTATATCATTATCCTCCTCGAGGCATACATAATGTATTGTTTCTCAATTTCACAATTTGAAGTGTTTTTGAGAGGGACATCAATTCGTTTTGGGTTTACGGAACCATAAAAGTATCATGTGACCATAAAGCAGGAAAGAGAGGGGAAGGGGGTGGCACTGAATGCTACAAAGCAGTAGCAAATGAGGTCAATGCATGGAGGATGATGAAGTCAATTAGTGCAGAGGGAAAAATCTTGCGTTTTCCAAGTGTGTATTCCCTCTTTGGATACATCAATCATGATGGACCAACTAGCAATGTAGAGTGGAGTTTTATGCATTAAACCATGGGTCTGAATTGATTAGTTAGGTGTGTAATGTCAACCATGCCTTTTGCTTGATTGCTTGTATCCATTACCTTTTTATTCACCATATGTTGTATGGTCTCAGCAGATGCAATCTAAAATATGATGGCAAAATATAGTGCTTAAAAAAAAAAAAAATTTTGTATTTATGATTTTTTAGAAAGTCAATAAAATCCATGATTTGGTCAAGAATGACAAAGTTGATAACTAGTTCATCTAAGCCTGCCTAATTGGAAAAATAATCACAAAGAACAAATGCGAAGGCCACCCTTCAGTCCTTGATGGTAGGCGGCCTAGCCACCCTGGTTGCCAACGGAGTGGTTCGGCTCCCCCCAAATCATTAAAACAGTTCTTCAATTTGGAATAAAACAGTTCTTCAATTTGTTTTTACGCTAGTATGCTATAAAACAGTCATTTTTTGTTTTGGGGTTCACTTTTATGAAATCAATTTGCTAATTTTGCATAAGACACACAACACTTCAAATATATATTTATCCGGGGCTACGATTAAGAACCCTACCTCTGTCATTTCCTCCTGTGAAATTGAAAAAAAAGTTGTTATTGTCTTCAGTATCTTCAAATATTGACAGATCTTGAGCAGAACTCTAGGCGTGCTTTAAGTGAGATGATTTTCCCGACAAGGTTCACTATTTCTGCTACCACTTGGGACTAAGAATGAAATTGATCTCCCTAGGTGCGTTTTCATTGGTCCACTCACTCAAAGACCCATAGTTTATGCATCGAGGAACTCACAGCATGACTCTTCTCCATCAATTTTCATGTGAATTTTTGTTTTGTAAGCAATGCATATCATCGAAATGCGGAAAGCAACACTAATGCACAGGATGTATACAAAGAGATTTCGCCAATAATGGTAGTTGCTACCAGTAGTCACTGCAAGAGCACAACCCGTCTTTAAAATGATGAAAGCGGTTCGAGTCTCTGACAACAATCTCCTTCTGAAGTAGATCTGAAGCTAACTTCATGAAATTATGGCAATCCACACAAATTCGGATGTTCTTATTGATTCTTATTACTCTCCCACCACAACACAGACCACCTTCCTTCATTATGGCAAAGGCTAAAGCTAGCTTCTCACTGTGATGGTATAGTTGCTCCTTTTTGTGCTCCTCTTCTATGTCATGCAAAGCCAAGCTTGTCTCTGGAACATACCCCATCTCCTCTAACTGCCCGATCAGTTCTTCAAGCCGCCTGCATATCACCTCCCTTTCTGGATGGCGTCGGCCACCAGACGCAAATTCATGCACCCGATTACCAATCTCAACCAAGCTTAATCCGGGCTCCTTTCTCACAACAGACCCTTTCATTTCATTCCTAATTAGGCCAGCATTATCAAGATCACCGCCGGAGAAATATATGTTTGACATTTGTACATAGCTTAATGAATTGCCTGGCTCCAACTCCTTCAGTTTATCTGCAGCTAGCTTGGCCAACCTTGTCTCACTGTGCTTCCTACATGACCCAAGGAGAGTGCTCCAAATTACAGAATCAGGCTCCATCGGCATTCTATTTATAAGTTCCTCAGCCTCAAGAAGTCGGCCGGCTCGCCCAAAAATGTCAACCATGCAGGCATAGTGATCAAGTTGAGGAGCAATACCATATTTACCAAACATAGAATCAAAGATTTTGATTCCTTCATCAACCAGTTCAGCATGGCTGCAAGCTGTGAGGAGAGCAACAAAGGTGGTAGGATCAGGTTGGATATCCATTTGCGAAAAGAGTAGCAATGCTTTTTTAGCTCTCCCATGCAAGGCATACGCTTTTAGCATTGAGTTCCAAGAAATCAAATCACGAAATCCCGTTTCATTAAATATTTGCTTAGACAAAGCAATGGAGCCACACCTAGCATACGCATGGATCAAGGCATTTGCAAGTACAGTGTCACCTTCAAACCCAGCTTTAATAACTTGCGAATGAACTGTCAAGGCATGCCGTTCGGTCACAAGGCCTGCACAAGCTTTCAAGACAATTGAGAAAGTATACCAATCAGGAGCTAAGTCCTCTCGAAGCAATTGGCGAAACAGGAAGAGAGCTTCTTCTGGGTCACATTCTGCAAATGCCACTATAATGGCAGTCCATGAAACAATATCTCGACAAGAGTTTGTCTCCATGAAGAGCCTATAACAGTTGGCAGTACCTCCGCCAAGATCGGAGTAAGACTTAATTAATGTGGTTGTTACCTCAATTTCTGACATAAACCCTGTTTTGATCGCGAGACAGTGCAACTGGAAACAAAAATAGAGACCAAAATCAACATCATTGTTAGTGCTTCCACCCAAGGAAGCAAAGAGGCTGAGAAGCGTGGCACGATCAAACCCAATTCCGTCACGGTGCATTTGTGAAAAAAGACTGATAGCTTGGGCCCCAAGCCCTCGACACTGAAATCCTGCAATCATTGAATTCCAAGAAATAAGATTCCGGAACTCTATGGTCTTGAACACGCTCCACGCCTCATCCCTATCAAGATTATAAACACCATAAACAGAACTCTTGCTATACATGGTAATAAGAGCATTCGCAACATAAACACAAGCATCCAAAGACATTTTCAACGAAAGCGCATGTACCTGCAGGCCACGCTCACCATCCCTCTCACCACACGAGCTAAGAGCACTTGCCACCGCAAACTCATTCGGACGGAAGTCCACCAACATGCCCGAAAATAGACGAAAACACTCGTCGGTTCGCCTGTGTTGCGCGTACCCAGAAATGAGAGCAGTCCAAGAAACAAGGTTTCTGTTGGGCATTTCATCAAACAGGTAGTTGGCAGAATTCAAGTCACCACATTTGCAGTACATGTTGATGAGATGGTTAGTGACAAAGAGGTCAGGCGGGTTGACGGGGTTGTTGGAAAGCATGTGGCGGTGCAGAGAAATGCCTTCTCGGAGGCATTTGTGGCGAGCACATGCGTGGAAGAGAGTGGCATAGACTTGGAGGGAGTGAGGCGGAGTGAGGGTGTAGAACAGTAGGAGAGTTTCTTGGAGCTGGCGTCGCGTGTCTTGTACGCGCACCTTCTCGAGAAGATTGGTGGCTTCGGCCTTGAGGCTACACGCTGTGGGAAGATTGGCCGAACGGAAGTGTCGGGAGAAGACGTACCACGCGGACGTGGTCGGGCGTGGCATCACGGGATCCGATGATGGGGTTTCAGGAGGCAACTAAATCAGCAGTAGGCAACAAACGATGATGGGGTTTCAGTAGAAACCCCTAAATCTTCGCCAAAGTTTCAGCTACCCAACGACAAGGGGAGAAATGTCCTCCTCTCGCAGTTTGCTTGAAGCTGAGCAAAACATGCAAAACCCAAATCTCCCCTCACATAAAAGTAAAAACCCACAATGGCAGGACCATTAAAGACCCCAACAAACAATAAACCACCCACCAGAAAACACATAAAACCCTAGAATCTTCAAGAATATCATCATTTAATTGGTGGGCAAGATCGCAGTAACAGCTCGGCAACAACACCGACCCAAAATCACAGAGTCCCCGAAGGGCCTGCATTCCGGCTAAATCTGGAGGATATCACTGAGCTAGACGTAGTAAGACTTTGAGAGAGCAAGGACTAGTAAAGGAGAGACCAATAGGTCACAAGTCGGAAAGAAAAACGAAAAATTGTTGAGAAAATCTGAGAAACGAAGGCGATAAGCATCTATTAAAAAAAGACAGAAAGACATATCAAGAACGAAAGCAGTAAGAAAGAAGGAAAGAGAAAATACCGGTCCTAATTAATTCTACTATCAAATGTGAATGCTTTGATTTTCATATGCAGAATAAATAAATAATCATTTTTTATTTACAGGTGGTTAAATACACTTACTTCTCGAATTAGTGCATAGGGAAAAATCTTGCTTTTTCCAAGTGTGTATTCCCTCTTTGGATACATCAATCATCATGGACCAACTAGCAATGTAGAGTGGAGTTTTATGCGTTAAACCATGGGTCTGAATTGATTAGTTAGGTGTGTAATGTCAACCATGCCTTTTGCTTGATTGCTTGAATCCATTACCTTTTTATTCACCATATATTGTATGGTCTCGGCAGATGCAATCTAAAATATGATGGCAAAATATATTGTGCTTAAAAAAAAAATTGCATTTATGATTTTTTAGAAAGTCAATAAAATTCATGTTTTGGTCAAGAATAACAAAGTTGATAACTAGTTTAACTAAGCCTGCCTAATTAAAATGAAAAAAAAAAAAACATGCAAAAGACACCCTTCAAACTGGCCATTGAAGGTAGGCTGAACCACCTATGTAAAAACCATCACTCAAATTGGTCCTTGATGGTAGGCATGGCCACCCTCGTGACCAAGGGAGTAGTTCGGCTCTCCCAAATCATTTTTGGGGTGGTTGAACAACTCAAAAAGGTAGTTCGATTATCTCAATTAACTCCTTCAGCCGCACAGTTTTGTTTTATATGTTGTCATGATTTGAATTATTCATTAAAAATAAAAGACATGTATAAAAGGTATTGCACCAATGCAAAGTATTGCAACGGTTCTGAGTCTAGAATGATCTTGGATGGAACGTTGCTAGGTGTAGAATACTAGCTAGAATGATCTTGGTTCTTCCTTTTTCTTTATCTGAATTTCTGGCCTGTCTTGGGAGTTACCTATGAGATTCCCTTGCATAAAAAAGGCTGGCAGCGCGTCTGATTATGTGTAGTGATAATTCTAGGATCCACACGAATCATGCTGTGAGTTGTAGCAGTTCTGACTCACTTCCATAGTTGGCATTCTTGTTCGAACAATCCATAAATTATTACGAATGGGCATGTGAAGTGAATCACACTGAACAGGCCGCTAGCATTGCAATGTTAATGACAAATGGCAATTGCTCACAGAAAACACATAACACCAACCCAATTTGAATGAGAAAAAAATTACAATAACAACTGCAGGCGGAAAAATAACTCCCCTCCTTGCCCCTCTTCCACCCACAAAAGAACAATGGAAGAAAATGAATAAAAAAATGAACGAATACTAAATCTTTGACTGAAGAAAGGAGATCCTACTTAGGAAGATAAAATGGGTCTTTTTGTATCTTCTTCCTCTGCAACTGAGCTACTCAAACTCTGTGGGACCTCACTTTCTACAACATCCTTGTTCTCTTGTGGCGGCGTGGGCACAGGAAAAATTTCCTTCATCTCTGGTGGGCTTACAGATCGGGGAATCTCAGAAGGTAAGCGCGGGGATGTAGGAGAGGGTGGGGAAATAGAGAGCATTCTGGGGATGGAAATGGGGTAAACTTCTGTAACTTCTTCAATGCCTTCGTCTATGTAAACAACGTCTTGCATGGTGAGTTGGTGGTATTCAACAATTTCCCTGAGGAACCGGTTCTCACGTGCATATATTGAATTCTCATTTGCCAAACGTGACTTCTCAGCCAAAAGAGTCTCCAGTTGAAGGCGGATCTGAGATCACAACCACTTGCATTAGAAACAGTTATTTGTGAATGAAACAATCCATCTTGCTCTCCAATGAAGAGACGACAGCATAACATTACATGTATTTGCAAGTATCTTCCTAATTCCTATTGGCTGAAATGCAAAAAAGAATGTAAATACTTAAGAGCATAAGCATCTTCATAATCAACTTGAACCACCAACATCAGATTAACAAACAAAGTGACGCACGAGTATTAATTAAAGATTCTTGCCATGCCCAAAATTAACAAAAAACATACCAAGTCGTCGTCTGCACGGTGGTCCCCCTTCTCACGATTCTCTCGCAGAAGTTTATTTTCATCTTCTAGTTGAGCGCATCGTTCCTTTGCAAAAGCTAAATCTGCTTTTATCGTTTTCAGCTCCCGAAGAAGTAGTTTAGCTTTGGCAGCTGTTGCCATTGCAACCTGTGAAAGCACAAAGGCCAATTATGCACTTCAAAGCTAGGAATAGGTTCAAAAATACTGATAAGTTGCAAATATCATATACCTCAAAGACTCAAAAATGAATACTCAGAGAATGAACTGCATACCCCATCATATACTTTTAGGTTCTCTAATCCCACATGCATAATTAATAAAGCAATTGATAGTTTCGATAACTGAAAGCTTAAAAACCTAGATAAATGAAGTTATCTTATGTAGCGTGCATCACATAAGTATTCTATAAAACAGTCATTTTTCGTTAAGGGGGTTCTCTTTTATCAAAGCAATTTGCTGAAAGCTTTATTTATGCTGTATTGCGGACTTGGTATTGTTTTGATCTTCGGGTGACGGATAAACCAAGGTATTCCTTCCCTGCTGAATAACTTTACATGAATTATTAATTCAATCAGGTTAATTGTATCTAAGGATTAAAACATGAACCAGTCATGCACAATTACATAGTGGCCACCTTACGTCGCGAGATGCCTTGAGTTGAGTTTCATGGTTGGTTTGAATCTTTGGTTGTGTTGGATCCTGCCATGAATTATTCACATTAGGAGACTGATTTGGTGCCTCAGAATTGTTTCCTCTTCGCTTAATTTGTAGTTTACGGGTTTCTTGGATGATGTCTGCTGTCTTATTTTCCACAATGGTGCGACCTTCCTGGGAGAGACAAAAAGAAATTTTTTGAAGCAAAGAAGATATAAGAAGCTATGGGAGAAATAGGTAATCCAGCACAAGGATAAGCTTTAAGGAATCAGTAGTAGATAAGCAAGTTAGCTCCATTTTGACTGAAAATCAATTCATTCTTATCTCTCAAATAACTGTAGGTCCTTGGCCTAATTACAAAGTCAACATCTATTACCAAGCACATTGTATAAGTAATTCGAGTTTCTCATAAATAATTATTACCAACAATCTTAACTAGGTATATTACAAATAGCCTCAATGTGGTTAGGGATAATTATATATCACAAAAAACATGTCGATTTCATTTTACTTCAAACCACAAGGAGGTTTAATGACAGTTTGCACAAGACAAGAAAGTAATTTGTAATTACCCTAGCCATGGATCAAGATCCCCTACAATTATAAAGAAATTGTAGGAGATCCTTGTCCACTTAACCACAGGGAGGTAATTTGTAATTGTCTCTAATAAATACACTCAAGTTGGACAATAATCAATTGGAAGAAAGGGAAAAAGATGTACAATGATACATGATAGTAAGGGCAACTCTTGGCAATTAATATCTCAATGAGCCAGTAGATATGAAATTTGAAGTATGTGAAGATAAAATGTGAATTAGATTATCATGCAGAATCAAAACAAGGGAATAAGATTTAGAGATAAATACAGAGGAACAAACCTACAATTGACTTGAGAAGGGAAGCAAATGAATTAATGATCTTTTTACCTCAAAAGCCTTTTCAAAGGTGTCACCAATGTGATTAAGGGACGATGTTATTGCATCTAAACCCTTCCTTAATTTAGGATTGTCCATTTTTCTGAAGCTCTCAGGCGATTGATATGATTGCTGGAATTGATATCGTAAAGAGTAGTATTAACAAAAAAAAAAAAAAAAATCAGACAGCGGAACTCAGCAAGTAAACACGGTATATTGCCAATATGTATTCAGAAACTGCATTAGCATGAACAATAGTTTGTAGCTTCAAAAATAATGTTAACTCTGTAATACCTGGCCACCTGTTGGGGTGTTGAAAGCCTGCGATCTCATTCTGTCAGGTATATCCTGTTGCTGCGACATGTTATCATCCTCAAGAATTGCTTTAGCTTTTCGAGCCAGAACACCCCAAAATCCAGATTTGGACTCGCTTTTTGTTGATGTATCCCCATACGCAGGAAAGCTCTGTATTTTCAGGCATCACTTCTCATTCACTGAGAAAGCTAATTGACAATAAACTAATATCATATCTCTACAGAAATTAGCATGTTGAGGTGCTAAAAAAAAGCTTGTTAACTCCATGAACCTTCTAGTTTATGGGTAACGGAAGAAAAGAAAAGACAAAAGTCTCTGATTCTCCCGAATTAATATGTAATCAGTTCTTATCGTTGAGGTCTTGTACGGCACTTGGTCTAGTATTTTACCAAAGCAAAAAAAATGAAGAAAGCAACTTTTTGTTTTTATTTTTTCTAAATTTCTGATCACGATCACAATATCATTCTCATCATAGCTAGAAAACATGGGCAAGCTAGGAAAAAGAAAAACACACCCAGATACGAAAATCGAAGCAAGGTTCATGGGTTGGAATGTGGAAAAAGATAAAAACAAGATTAGATCGAATTCAACATTCAAAAGAAAAAACAGATCTGTTTGTTGAAAAGAAAGAGAAGAAGAAGGACCTTCAACGGACGAGGTTGATGAGTAGTGGCGAAAGCAGAGTCTGCGTAGGCGGAGGAAAGGGACGATTCTCGATGAGCAGCGGACGCCCGGATTGCCTGGGCGGCAAGAGATGATGATGAATTTGATGAATCATTGTTGTGTTTGTCGTCCGGTGGCAAATGAACCTCCTCTTTGAAGGTGGACGCCCTCGTTATCCCCTGTCTTCTCCTATATGCCATGTTCCTTTTCCTCTATTCCTCTTGCAAAAACACCTCCTCTATGCTATCTTAGACATACAGCTCCGCCTTCGCCTCCGCCACCACCGCGACGAGAAAGAAAAGTAAGCAGGAAGATCTCGACTCCGTTTCCTTTAGACTCAAAATCTGTTCCCACGTCTTTTAACTAACTCTTCCGTTTTTTAATCAAATCAAAAGCAAATGAAGAAGAGAGAGAGAGAGGAAGAGAGAAAGCCCCGCTCCATCTATATTGTTAAGGCGGGCTCTCATTCACGTGTTGGGCGACAACCCATAAATGTTGCTTCTGGCCCAGCGAAAACAAGACCTTTCAAAGTTCAGATTTTTTTATTTTTATATTGGGAAATGGTAAATATCAAAGAAGGGTCATTTTCCTTTATTCGGTAATTTGTTGCTTGGATAGTTAGTAATCCGAATAATAAAATTACTAAAAAAAAAATTATCCTATCTTCCTACCAAAATAATTATATATGGTAATGGTAGACGTGGAGCAATATCTAATCCTATATAATTTAGTTCCATTTTTTTTAAAAAAAAATACAATGTCGAGCATATTACAACTCAGACAATGATACGAGCATGGAATAAAGTCAAATATCCTGAAATGATTGCCTACCAATACAAGTAAAGGAGATTATTGGAAGTGGATCACTATGTCTTGTCTAACCCGATCACCTCCTCCCCATCCATTTCAACAGGAAGCATTAACCATTTAGATTGAGATCTAGAGTTTCTGGCCCTACAAGTCTAAAGATCTAGACCGTTCATCAACACAAGTCTTACCCAAAAAAAAAAAAACATTAAAGTAACTCACTCCCAAGAGGTGGTCAAGGATATCGGGGTGGTCAGGTGGTGGTCGGGTTTGGTGGGGTGACCAAACCCGACCACCACCCATCTTAGTGCAAGAAACATCTTTTTGGCAATCAACTTTCACTTTTCTATCTCTTTCTTTTAAAAAAAACTTGAGTCTTACATATTTCTTACAGCTGAAGAGCTAAATGATGAGTATCCAATGAAGATCGTTGTTGATCATCACTACGGGGCTGAGTCCTGGTCCAACAGCTCATCTGGTCAAGCCGTGTTCTTAAATATGGCAGATCAAAAATAAACTGGGAGGCCTGTTGGTCCGATTTCAAGGTTTGGCCGCCGGCCTCCGATGAGCTACAAACTCCATAACTAGGGCCTCCTGCAGCTATGACTTGATCATGAGCCGTCGGATACTCCAAACTAGATTTCTGCATGGAGCCCTTAGCTTGACTAAAACTTGACATGCCATTCTCCCCCATGTTTCGTAGAGACCATGAAGTTGGAGAGCTATGACTGTTTTTTAATGGAGAATCTGACACATTTGAGTTAGAACACTTGGAAGGCAACTCCAACTGTGCTGGTTGGTCCGAATTGCCCTCGTTCGATTCCAGTGTGGTCGGCTTCCTGCCTGTGTTCTGAAATTTAGCTACTAAGCAATCCAAATCTCCAGTACCAGCTGTGAAGGAATATGAACCCAATTGAACCTCGTAACTCCGATCCTCGATAATTTTGTCATTGCCAAAAACACCGAGATTTTTCTCCTCATCGCTGGCATGAACTTCCCCATTGAAAGCACCAAGGGCATTCTTCAGGTTACTGTACGGTGTCACTTCCACTGCATCACCCGGGATACCCAATTTGTCACCCACATTAGCATCTTTTCCCTTGTCAGCATCCACCAAATTCAATCTGTCACATGATTTTCTGACTACAGATGGTTGCCCATAGGGGTGGTCCAGGAAATTCTGAGGTTTATGGGCAGTGATTATCGTATTAAGAGTACTGGGCCCCAATTTGGCGGAGTTAGATTCCATATCAGTATGACATTTTTGAGCTTGGAACCAGTAGTTTGAAGTCTGGTACTTGGACGCCTCAGCTGACAATCCAACTAACTTCTGTTCAGCAATCATTTGGGCTGTTGATCCCAAATCTTTAACAAACAACATCAAACTTTCCCTATAACCAATATCCTGCTGATTCACCTATACAAAAAAAGAAATTTGTCATCTCTCAATGTCGAATTTGTGAACTAGAAAAATCAGACCCAAAAAAAAAAAAAAACCATAGTCATTAACAAATCCCTAGAAGTTTGAAGCATTTTTTCATATCACAATGCACCTGCTGCCTCTTTGGTCAGACTTTTAAATCAGTCCAGCCAGAGTTCCTGGCAGGCCCTTCTCTTGCCAGCAAAAATGGTCTTGCAGCACTTTGGCATCAATGCATGAGTTATGTGATGTCCACCAAAAGATGAAAAATGAAAAGCAAGAATAAAAGAAAGGGAAATATGTAGCTAGTATGTTGTAAAGGGAAGAGCCCCTACAAGTTAAGTAGTTCCATGCACATGAGGGCACATTATCTGTCTCAAATGGAATATACAAGAATGTACTTGCAAGCACAACTTGGTGGGGGCAACTAAACTTACATGCTCAAGTGGTTTTAGAGTGCCATAAATTGTTGAAAAATTTGATTCATTCTCATTGAGGAAAGACATCCAAGGTTTGTATGTACATCGCCGATCCGCACCAAAAGATCTAAATCTTCTACCATCTTCTACACCTGTCAGAGAAGAAAAGTCAAGTAGGGTTAAACTTCAACTTCATAGAGCCCTAGCTATTATTATTATAATGGTAGATGATATATATTTAAGCTTCTATGGAACTGTGGAAACTCATAGAAGTAAAAATTAAAAGAAAAAAGAGTTGAACCAACTTAAAGAAAGTATTAGTCAAACTTTGGCATTCCGCAAGTGCAGTCAATTTGTAAGGTTTTATTTTAGGTTTAAGAAAAGCTTAAATCAATACATTAAGAATCTTCTTAGCTAGTTCACGTAGTCGTGCTTGCTGAAGTTAGGATCAAGATGTTTTCAAAAATGAAAAGTTAAAAAAATAATAATAATAATAACAATAAGTTCATATTCCATTTGCACACCTGCATGGTGAGAATTTGGAACCCTCAGTTACAAATATTAAAAAGAATATGCAATCACACCACAAATAAGAAAATGTTATATTTGGTCTTCTTTTCCAATTACTTAGATAAAATAATCTGGTAACGTCCTTTATGCTGGGCATCCTTATTTTCAACATTTTCACTAGAAATCCATGAAAATGCTTGCATCTATACAAACGTATACAAAATTTCAGGTTTAAAAATTCAGACCAGATTTTCCCTCTTACCAGAAAGAACTTCATGATCTATTGCATCATTACAAGTAGCAATACCAGAGTACTGAGAGCATAGTTGAAAACTTCTCCTGAGATTCAATGAATTGCCAAATGATGGCATGGTTTTTGAGGATATATCAGTTGTCATGCTACTGGATTTTTCATTTGTAGGAAGCTTAGGACAAGAGCTCTTAATTGAACCCCTAGCTTCAACTTGGTGCCTCCTACCGTTTCTTCTTCTTCTCCTTCTTCTTCTTGTCTCCGAGAATTCTAATTCAAAATTCTCAGGATCAGTTTTCAGAATGTGGAAAATCTTCTGAGCTAGTTCATGTATGGCACGGGCCTGTACATACGAAGGGTTGTTATCCAATAGATGAAGATGATCTATATTTTCTTGTTAAGAAATTCTTAGTCTACTGCTCCAATTAATTTCGAGAGATTCAATGATAATACCTGTCTGAAATAAATTGTAGCTGAAGAATTAAAATGCATCGCATTTTTGGGTATTAAAAGTACATCATGCTGCATACCAGTCCAAACAATAAATGGTCAGATAACAAATCAATTTTTCACGTTTTTTCAATAAAGCAAAAGAAGCACATCTCTAACAGACAAAGACCGACTTCTTCACATTTAATAATTTTGATTTGCTTCTGAATTATTTTGCAAAGTTCAATTAGTGAGCCACATTATAATGAATTATCACCGTGTGAACATATATAACAATTAATAACTGTTGCAAATTTGAGCAGAAACCAGTAAACAATGTGGATGGGAAAACATGCAAGTTGCAGTGCAATATTGCATTAATTGAATGTTAGAAATCCTAATAATATCCGACCTATGACTTGTTAAATAATATAACCCAGGATGTTGACCATAAATGAAGAAACAGGTAAATTCGAAATTCCTATCATAGTGTATATGGTGAACCATTATATTGAAAGTGCTGCCATGAACATAATTTTTTTTTATTAACAGCTCTTGAAACAGAGTAATGCACTTCATGTTTCTAAAATTACTAGTCATATTTTTAGTATGACAAGAGAAGGGGCACTCCATCTGATACATTTATGAAAATCCTCATACTTCCATGAATATAGTATCAAGCATGTGAGTTCTGTTTATTACACATTCACAGGTAGAAGTGGTCAGTAAATGTATGGTGGAAAAAAGAAGTTTACCTTCATATCTAATTCAGATAAGTAGTTTTAAAGAAAGAAGCAAACCTCAAATTGTTCAAGACTTTGATACATTCCTTCATGAAGTTTAGCCCTCATGGTGCCAAAATCCATAGGCTCTTCAATGATTTCATAGTAATCTTCAACCTTAAAAGAACACAAATCTCCATCAAAATAGTGAATGAGAAATGGAAAATAAAATGGCCCATGATATAAGATGATGAAAGTGATGACCAGATACATACCTCATTTGGGTCAACTGGTTCAGCAAATATCTCATGGGTATCTCTCCTAAAACGTACCAAGAATGTATCTCAATATAAGCAACCAAGGAATCAGGAATTTATAATATAAATGTTCTTGTGTACCATATGTTATTGACACTTACCATATTCAATTGATGCAAGACCTTGCTCATCACCTTAATGAATGCTCTAAAAGATAGGGAAAAAAATGCAACTAAAAGAATACGTACCTTTGTAATATGTCGAGGATAAGCTGAAGAACACGTTTTTCTGGCATCCATGGTGCAGATGGCACACCGAATGGTAGACCTGATTCAAGAAGTACTTATATTATGGATGAAGCTTTTACTGTCACAAATAGTAAATTGGTGGTTCTGCAATTTCCAATATAAACACAGAAAAATAACTAACTGGTTTTGGGAGCATGATATTCATGTCTTGGGCTATCTTCACTCCGCTCAACAACCGGTTGAACTGATATAGGAAACAAAACAGTGATAGAAATCCAGATGTAGTCAATTTACAATTATAACTCCTATGGAGCAAAAAGACTTACCGTTCTTGGTATCCTGATCCTCATAATTAGGTTTTCTGCCACCCTGCATGTCATTTTGAATGGGGAAATTGAAAACAAAACTTGCAGAACATAGTTGGGGATAAATATTATCGACACAACCACCTGATTAAAAAAACACAAGCACAGCTTCAACACTGAACTATGAATAACTACTGACTTGCAAACACTTGGAACATTTCTTCATTTGTAAAGTCAGTTCATTGCATTAGTCTTAATACTTTGTGAGTCATGCCTTTGAAATTTAAACCCCCCAAAAGCAATGCTGAAAGCATACATAAGAATGAGCTTCATTTCTCATTGTACAATTACTATACGTGGAAAAACTAAAAAAAATATATATATATTGACAGAACCCGTGAAAGAAGAGCCAACAACGGCCGGACTTCGGGTACAGGAGTCAGGTACCCCTTTTGGATCAATTAGACACCCATGCATACTTTCCCTTTTCCCAAAACCCAGAAAAAAGGGCATCATAACCAGTTGACATCTTCTCGTTGCAACACCATTTCCTAACAACCTTGTGAATAATGGCAATAGTTGGGGAAAAGATGAAGAAAAAAAGTAGACCTTTTGAAGTCGGGTTGAAAGAGAAGTAGCCGCAACTTCTTGAGCTGGTCTGATTTTTCTCTTTTTTGTAGTCCTTGTCTGGAAGGTTGCTCCCTGACCGTTACCCGTTTCCTGTGCCCTAGTAGTAGCAAGAGCCCTGCCACTAGTTCTAGCACTACTAGTACTAGCTGTTATTTTTTGCGATATCCGCGGGCTCCTCCTGTGGCCCTCCCTCCATATTGACTTTTGCAATTTTCTTCTACATAATATTGTATTATTATACAGCAGAAATTAACCCACATTCTCAGATTTTACTATTATAAAAGAAAAAATAAAAAAATAAAAAAAGAAGAGGAAGAAACTCACCTTGACATTCGTAATGATTGAAGAGAAGGACAATACACTTTGACTTTAAGAAATTACAAAAAGAAAAAAGCGAAGAGAAGATGAAATGGAGGTGAAGAGGGGTGATCCGGTGCTCCTCTAGCTTTGTAGGGATTAGGGGGAAGAAGAGCTGGAAATAACAAATGAGGTAAATGTGGAAGGGAAGAGATACAGCTGAGCAAATGGGGTTGATTTCTGTTTAAGAGAGATATGAAAATCCCAGACAAGGAAAAAACATTAAAGCCTCCATAAAAATCTTAGCTTTAACTTTTAATCGGCTTCCAAGTATATTTGGATGGGAGAGGTGTGGTGGTCAAAAACATTTGAGAGCAACAGCTAGCATCATCTGATATCTGCTCTGCTGCATATTGCAGAATCCCATGGGGGTCACATCACAAGGAACATCCAACATCACGCGCAATGGGAGATTCACCAACGCTGCAATGAGCAGACGGACATGAGGGGGCCGGACTGGGACGGCCTGGCCCAATTGCAATACCGATCCAACAAATAATTCAATGGGTATTCGTTACTTGTAGTTTTCTGGTCAGACCAAACCCGATTTAACATTACCTAAATCCGTCCCAACTTTCATGTCTCATTGTCTCCACCCTAGATGTCTAAAACCCACACTGTCGTCTAAACCTTCTTTTATTTTATGGGGCACTTATTGAATTTTCTTTTTATTAAAGGCAGACGACTACGAGTGTTGTCATTTTAACTTAGTTAAAAATGCTAAAAAATTATATTATTATTTCACAGCTATAAATAATAAATAATGATGGATTAATGGTCGATTGACACTAACGTATTAATATTATAAAATAAAAGTATAGTTTATAGCATTAATCTTTTCTAGAAGAATAATGTGGACATGCCACTTTGATAAAATAGGGTAAGATGAGGTGTATTATTTAGCATTAGAAGCATTGTTATAAACACTACATAAAAAAATTAAAAAAGAGTTAAAAATTATATTTTTATTTGGCTTTGTTAATGTGATATTATTAATCCATGATTGTTAAAAAAAAGAAGAAAAAAAAAATCAAAAGTTGATTGACTGTATCCTATCATAATTGTGATTTTATTTTTCAACAATAACGGATTGGTTTGTTAATAATTTTACTAATTTGCTGAAGAGTAAAAAAACTGTCTTTAAAAGAGTTGCCAAGAGAGCTGGTGAAATTGGTAGTATGGCTGTCATTTTCCGTTGGCAATACTGTGGAGGAAAAAAAGCTGATTTAGTGATAAGCCTTGAGCTTTTAGGAAGTGAAAAGGGTGCGCGTTGTCGAAAACTATGAGTCTATGGGTGGGACGCAGTGTCGGGTAAGGTGGGAAGTAAACTTAATAGCTTCCTATTCCTAATGCCATTTTGGTTTGGAAAAAATTGTGAAAAAGAAAGAGAGAGAGAGAGAGAGAGAGAGCAGCTGAGTGGCGGAGTACGTTGAAGAGGTCTTTTTTCCTTGCTTCGAGTATTCAAAGTCTTGTTGTACAAAAGCCTCCTTCTTTTTCTCTCTCCCTTGGAATCATTATTCACTAACCCTAAAAGCCTTGTTCTTGAACTTCAATTACTGGGTTTTCTCTCTATTTGTTCTACTTTTTCTTCTCTCAACTTCATCCCGCGTCTGAAGACCGAATGGATAAGACCCTTTTTCTGCGTCTACGTCTGAGGAACAACATGTGGTAGTTTCTCAAAGATCGAGGCCAATCCATTCCCGTATCATCCTTTTCTGGGTAATCATACTTACTCCCTTACCATGCTCTTCTATTCTGATTTCTGATTACTAGTATTACTGCTTCTGCTAATCTGGGTATTCTTATTTGTTGCTCAATTTTCATTTCTCTTGCGATTTTTGTATAGTAGATCGCATATGAAAACCACACATTTTACCTTTTCTTTTAAATTTCGCCTGGATGACTGGATTTTCCAGTTGTTTAAAAGAATAAAAAGGAAGGAAAGAAAGAAAATTTGGGTTCTTCTGTACTAAAAAGCAATCCCGGACACCAAAAGGCAAATGCAAATAAAATGGAGTAGACAAATTAGCAGTGAGCACTGCCAATTGGGTGTCTTAATTATTGATAAGACAACAGTTTAGGTGAAAAACAACTTGTAAGTAAAGGTTGTCATTGTGTGCTTCTTTCCTTCTACCACTTGGCATGCCTTTGCGTGCAAGATCTAGTCCATTTCACGGCAGTATGGAATCTGCCCATGAAAGGGTTCAAGCATCACATTATTGAGTGCATAGCATTTTGTTAGTCCAAGGAGGAACAATGTCTGGGGCTTAGGTTTGGGCTGGTGCCCTTTGAATAAAGCTGTATCACTTAGGTTGCTGCATACATATAGTTTGGAGGGAGTGAGGGAGGTGATGAGTAGAAAAGTTGGAGAAAGGTTTCTAAAATCATTTTTCGATCTTACTTTGATAATGAAAACAGTATGTTTGGGTATTGCCTTCCCTTTTTACTTTCTCCATTCCTTCACTTCTGCTCCTAGTTATGTTTATGTTTCCTGGCCATTACTCAGCCCTGTTTGTCTTATGTTGCGCTTTGATTATTTCTCACCACTTCTTTATTTTTTTGGCCTTGTCCAGTTTCAAATGGATGCAGACTCACCAAGAATCTCAGAACAGTTGCCTCGATCCACTGCCCATGGCCATGAGGATAGTGGTTTAGTTGTTGACCGTTCTGTCCATCCAGCAGCATGTACTTTCTGTCGAAGAATCATTTCTCCTGAAAACGAGCCAAGTGGTGATCTGGAAACTACTGGTTTATGTGGAGACTGTAAATTTTTATTTCTTGAAGATCATGGGACTCCTATGCAAGACTCATATCAGTATAGGACACCACGAGGAAGAAGAACCAGGTACAGCAGTTCCGAGTCTGTTGAAAATCTCTTCTCACAAGAATTTTCGCATATGATTAATTTGGCAAGGCAAAATCAATCAACTGCTGGTTATGAAGATCAACCTCTAGATGGTGACGCTGCGACTATGTTATTGCAGCGCTCAAGTTCCCGTTCTACTCCAAGTGGATCTAGAAGATGGCAGCGAGTACTCTCTGACACCGACAGTGATGGTTTTGATCATCAGGATTCTTTTTATGGAGAAAGTGAATCCAATGTTAGTTTTGGTCAGTATGGGGTTTTTCATGGTGAAAGTGATGCCATTTCTTTTAGTGCCTATGGAGGGGACTCTGATGCTTCTGTAGAAGGACATAGTTTCCTGGACCCAGAAATATTTGTTCAACCGATTGAGGGGAGCATTTTTGATAGTGATACTGATATAGATCCAATGCATGCCGGCCTCAGCCAATGGGACTCGGAAGAAGAAGAAGAAGAAGAAGAAGAAGATGGTGAGTGGGAAGAAGCCGATGCTGAGGAAGACGTGGTTCAATCTGTGGAAGCAGGAGGTCGACTTCAAAATCTTTTCAGTTCTGATGATACAATTAGTTTGGGACTCAGGGAAGGTAGACAGACGTTTTTTCGTACTATCTTTTCTAACTTGGAGGAAGTAGAGTTACTGCCTTATGTCAGGAATTCTGGGGATTATCTTGATGCAAGAGGCTTTGAAGAACTGCTTGCACGTCTTGCTGAGACTGACAGCTCGAGACGAGGAGCACCTCCTGCAGCCATGTCTTTTGTGAATAGTCTGCCTCGTGTGGTCATTAATGAGCAACATGAGAAGCATGAAGGCTTGGCATGTGCAATATGCAAGGAAGTGTTACACATTGGCACTGAAGTAAATGAGCTTCCATGCTTTCACCTCTATCACCCTTCCTGCATCATGCCATGGTTGAGCACACGAAATTCATGCCCCCTTTGTCGGTACGAGCTTCCTACGGATGACAAAGATTATGAGGAGGAGAAGATGATCCACAACGGTATCATGGAAATCCATGAAATCCAGCGGGAAAATTTCAGTGAGGACAGTTCCTCTGATGTCTTTGATGGAGCAGATGAAGAATGTGAATTTAATCAAGCGAGAACAGAGCAACGAGGGCTGTTAGATGTGGACCCTCCTATTAATATCTCTGGCAGAGAGGAGGGTGGTAGAGGGAGATGGCTTTTTCTTGCTGCTGCTCCAATTGTCGGTCTCATGGGAATTGTGCTTGTCTGGTGGTTGGGCAATCCTCTAATTCAGGGAAGAGGACCAACAAGCCAGTGCAGCTTCACTGAACAAGGCCATCGTCAAAGCATTTCTGCCCCCTCACCCAGCCAAAGGGAGAATAGAAGCAGGAGATGGTGGTCACTTTTCTAGGCAATTATTGGGATATCTGGTAAATGCATCAGTCGATGATGGGTTGTTTTGATGGTTTCCGCACCTGGTGGTTTGTGCTTTTGACCTGAAAGAGATGAGATATTCAGGGTTTGTGCTTTACTTTTCCACCACTGCATGTACATGGCAGACTTTTAGCTTGGTTTGACAATTCTTCAAGTATCACTTTACAGGCTAGTTGGCTGTGGCTTTCCCTGCACAATGGTAGCAAAAGTAAGGTGAATTGCTTCAACTTTCTAATGGTGTACCCTGTACAGCTCCTCCATCTTCCACACCCCCCCACCCCACCCAACACACACACCTCCTGGTACCAAACGATTGAGATTTGATGTTTATGTAATTGCTGCTGTTTGCAAAGCCAAAATATTGTCCGCTCCTTCCCACCCACCTTGCACTCTATCAATTTACCAACTTCTTCCTGCTTATATACTGTTTGAAGGTGCTGACCATCTTTTAGAGCATCACTTTTCTCAATTTTTTGGACTCTCCCTGATAATCTGGCAAAAGCACCTCTAAGTGGGTTATTTAGATTGCTAATGTTTTGTTGATGCTATTTAGTTGAGTGGCATTTTGCAAAATAAAGAATGGATTTGGTTCTGTTATAGAGAAATACCGGGCTCCTCCGATTGTTCATTCTTTTTAGAAGTGTTTTTTTTGTTTTTTTGTTTGAAAAAGTATTCTCATGCGAGTATTTTGTGAATGTTTTATATTTTAGGTTGTTAATGTTTTTTGTCTTGAAAAGAGAAAACAAAAAGGAGGTTTTTCTGTTTCAGTCGTGTAAAAACAAAATGGAAATGCAATACAAATCAATTCTTCTTTACAAACTGTTGTCGGTTATCTTTTTTACCTGAAAACACAAGCACTTAAGCTTGTCATTAGAGAGTTCTAAGTTCTACCTTGTACAATACCCATCGTATATACAAGAAACCATCATAACATGGTCAGTATTTGCTTAAACTGGTTACAAATTTTAAGCTGACCAATTAGTGTAACTTTGGCAGATGATGGTTTTCTCTTCAGAAGGAAATCAAAAAAAAAAAAAAAAAAATGCTAAGAGGACAGAGCTAGAAAATTAGAGGGGAAATCAACCTTGGTGAAACTCGGAACTCAACCTGAAGCCCCATTTAAATTAAATTGACTTATAGCATTTTTTATGATTGTGTTGTGAAATAAAGCTTTTAATTTTAAAGCCAAAATGAGTTTTTTTTAGTTTTTTTTTTTTTTTTAAAAAAAAAAAAAAGACTTAATTTTTAAGTTTTTCTCAAAAATGTGTTTTGACAATCTTTAAAGTAAAAAAGTTAAAAGAAATATTTTTGCAATTTTTTACAAAACATACCAGGTTTTTTTTTTTTTTTTGCATTAAAATCTCTAACGCAATTTCAAACAAACTTTTAGTGTACTTTACCCGCACTAATGACTTAGATTGAATTTGAAATACTGATTTGTGATTTAAAAAGTTACACTTTACCCACCTAACATCGTATCCTTTAATATTTTATTAGAAGAAACTACATTTGGTTTTTTTAAACTATCACTTCATTTGCAATGTACTCCTAAACTATAAAAAAAAAAAAAAGTTGCAATTGACCGTTCATACGATTAGCCCCTTTCACTTGAGCCCTCCCCGGCAAACACATTTATACTCATACGTGTGAAAATTCCAAAATATCCTAAATTAAATATTTGTTTTTTATAAAAATAAAAAATAAAATAAAATAAAATAAAATCCCTAGGATACCCACAGGCAGCGAAGCCTCTCCACCATGTAGAGTCTCCGCCTGTTTTATTTTTTTAATCTAATATAAAGGAATAGTCAACTCACGCGACCTATTTTTGGTCTGATTTAATGGAAAGAGCTAAGCAAATGAGGCGAATAATATAGGGAGGACATTTTAAGCACTTTCTTAACAACAGCTCTTATAAACATTGCTACTTCCCAACATTATCAAGAGAAGGGGACAGAAATAAGAAAAAAATTTCAACTTGCTACTAATGAATTTAAGATTTGACAAAATACAATGGAAGATTTGGCATGGCAACAGCTTGCTGCAGTTCTAGAAGAGAATGTTAAGGTAGAGTACAATCCATCCAGCCATTGAGATGACAGCAAATATATGCACCCAGAACAGGACAGCAGCTGCTTCCCTTCCACAGCCTCTTAAATTGGCAACAGCACCTACAGACAAGGGATAGTTTAATCAGATTTTCATTTTCGTCTTGTTGATCAAAGATGAAATATTATAAGTAAATGAAAATGCAATTAAAACTTATCACAGTTTTAGTTCCAATCCCTATTTGATCAATTTTTAGTAGCAAGAGCAAACGAGAAATATCAATTGTGTTCATTTCCAGCCTCCTGCAAATGTTTGGATTCAAATATATTCTGTCCAAGTTTTGTGCTTTTCCTCAAAAATTTGTTAAGGGGTGTGTCTAGAAATGAGAATTGGGTTTTACCAGCAAGGATGGATGTTGGCATTGAATGCTGAAGAAGTAGGACAAATCGGAACATCTTATCACCGGCAGGGAGGAAACCAAGCTTATCGGCCAACATGACAATGCCAAGCCCTACAGGAGGCACCAAAACTAACCGCGCAAAAATAATAGATGCAGTTGTCCGTAGGCCAAGTTTTGAACTTCCAGGTCCTGCAATGAACACATTTACACACAGGTCATGCCTTTCGTCTCTAATTGGAAGCATGTGTGGCCAAGAGACTGATGTTTATAAACAAAACAGTTTAAGGCCAAGGAGCAGTATATCCATTCTCCAAATCCAGAATGAAATATGATCACTACGAAGTCGACTCACCATCAACAAGATTGCCTCCTAAAGCCAACAGAATGCATGGAATCATGGCCTCCCTGATAATCATAAGAATTTTTAGCAATAAAATAAAAAGAGATCCAAAAACCACAAAATAAATTAACAGATAAATGACAAAAGCCTTTTAATTTGACAAAGATTTGAAATTTTATTTGTAAATTTTATGCTATTTGGCATGGTAAAATTTTCACCATGTTCCGTACAAAAAGTTTATTTAAGATATCTGGATTTTAAATTGAAGGAAAGTGGTTAATATTCTCCAAGGATAGACAATTATTCCAGAAATTCAAATCCCTAATAACAGAACCAATAAATAGCTTCCAAAAATTAAATGAGGTATTTAAAAGATGAGATATAAAAACTTGTCGAGCATACCCAAGAATAATGCAGCTGTCAGTGAAGAAGTAAAAAGGAGCATCCGTCGTAAAGATCAATCGCTTAAAAAATGGTACTGCACCGAGGAGCATAGCTAGGATCTGCATCAAACATGTTCATACCAATTAGATGGAGAGTGGTAGGATTTTTTTTTTTTTTCCCTCCCTAAATAAAGAAAGAAGAAAACTATTTCAAAAGCATCTTCACCCTGCCACTAAAGCTCTCGCACAACTCAGAGACTCGGCCAGTTTAACAGCAAAATGTTGAGTTGACTCCCTAGGCAGAGCCCGGAACGTAGTCGACAGGGAAAAAACAGATCAACAAATAGTCATACCTTGATCTTCCTCTAAAGCAACTCTACTACATATTTTGTAATAATATCTATCAACTGATAAGTTGAGACGTGATTCCAGAGGAAGTACAAAGTATCAATATTTCTAGTTGCTCTAAAAACCCATAGGCTCTATTGGACTAAATTTTGTGGATACTGAAAAATGTTATTGCATTATTAATTCATCTGGCAGAAAGATTTAGATTAAAGGCGCAAACAGCTAACTGAAGTTTGACTAAATCCAAATTACATAAAGGTTGGTAATAAATGTCGTGTTCTGGATAGATCATTTCTGCACAAAGTGAAATGACAAACTTAAAGAAAAATCTAAGAAGATACACTGGTGGAAGAAGGGTTCCTTTTTTTTGGTTGGTGTTGTGAAGACTTTAACTAAAATACTCTGCTCATGAATAAAGTGGGTTGTCAAAAGTGCTTTTTGGTTGCATAGATAGACTATAATTATTTTTTCACGCACTAAATAGTCAATTAAAAAATCATCAATCAACAATACATATTGGATGGGACTGATCACATGGTTGGATTCTTTAATTAGATCAGGTCTACTTCCAATCAGCTTGATCTTGCTTTCAAACGATTCATTGTTTTTTAGATAATCTTATGGCGTGCAATGGCGTTTTCTTCAACATTACAATTACAAAATAGAAACAGCTCAAATTAAAAATTGTTTAAATGTAACTCAAATATGTAGGATTTCCTCACCCTACTGAAATGTAAAATTAACCAGACAAAGTTTAATAAGTAAAAACTTACAGAAGCAATGATAGGGGGCTGAAGTATTTGCTTGAGCTTCAACTTCTCATATAGAAAAACAAAGAAAACTTTCATCTGCATAAAAAATCATGACATGCAACTTTCAGCCTACCAAAGGAAATATATTCAATAAGAAAAAGATCACAAGCTTTCTGATTTTAGAAACTACAAAATCACAGATTCTAATAGTTGGATGATGGATGTAATGTGATCTTCACGACACCAGAACAGTTGCAATGTTAGGTAATGTTATGTTCATGTTCCCATCATCTTTTCACTATCGTAACTAGCAAAGAGACAAAATCTTCCAACGGACTTATACTCAGTTGCATGTAATGCGGATCAAGATGTCTCTAGAGAGGATGATCGTGATCATCATCCAGCTCATAAATAAACTACATAAAATTCTCGTTGGTACAAAAGATAGGAGGTTAACTACTATCCTTTTAAAGTTGATTTTTTAGTTAGTACCTATCTATGAAAAACAAATATAAACTTCAAAGAATTACTGCTTGCCTATTGGATTAGATCATCTATAGACAGATGATTCTATGGTTTACATCAGCTGAGAGATGTTAATTTATTTGTCCAAGTTGTCACTTTGTCAACCATAGATACATGAAAGAAGAAGCTTTAGATACGAGGGTAGACAACTTTTGGGAGACATAATTTCCCCTATATAAATTAGTTGTTTCCCTATTCATAAAAAATAAATAAGTAAATTAGTTGTTTCCCTGGCAAATGGAGACACTTCTCAACATTGAAATTTGTCTCACCATTCCTTTTTCTGAAGCATTTAAATTTGTTGATGCAGCCTCCTCTTGTGTAAGCAGTGGAAGCTGTTCGGATGTGCCATCCTTCAGATTGCTCTTGATGGGAAGACTTACATCCTCAATGTCAAATGAACCTTCCAGGGGAGGTGCCAGCATATGAAACACATATGTGTATAAGATGATGGCACCGACCTATGTACATCACTTACACAAGCTATCTTTAGAATTTATTAATGGTGAAACTCATTGAAAACTAAAGATTTAGATCAAAACCTACCCATTGCCCAAACGAAATATAGGCAGTTCCATCTGTGCTACATGTTTCTGAGTCACCAAAGGGATTAGATTTGTCTCTGCAAAGAGCCGCAATCAAGACAAGTGGTACGTTCCCAATATTCCCTGTATCCAATGTCAACACACATAATTCAAGATAAATCATTATGCATAAAGCACAAAGCCAAAGTTGACAGAGTGGTTATACAGATAAAAGAGTCCAATCCATCAAGTGTAGATGGAATATGTTGCAAAATATTAATGATAATCTATTCAAGGTAGATAATAGGCATGTATCCACAGCAAAAATGGTGAAGAATATGAATTCTCCAGCTTTGCATGAGAATATTAACTACAAGGTTCCAATTTCAACGCAAAGTAACAGTGATGTTGTCAGTGTCTTTTTTTTTACAAGGAAATCCAACAACCTGCCGATGCAGAGACACATCAATTAATAGCATACAAATTTGTGGATCATCTCTCTCTCTCTCTCTCTCTCATATCTACATTCATTATTCATTCTAGAATATCTTTCTTCTCTTGCAATACAAACTTCTTGTTTCATGACTCACTGTCAAACTGGACGGGCTCATCCTTAATATACACATAAGTATCCAGTAACTTTAATAATCATATATGTTTCTCAACTCATCATTCTTAACACCCTTTTACAGCCAATCTTCGGATTCAAACTAAATTGGAATGTCAAGTTCGAAAGTATCAATGAACTTTGAATAATAAAAGCATGTAGAAAATGTGATTTGTCTAGTTGAACGTTATTTCCAGATGAAGTGGCTTACCAACTCCAATCTGTATGATTGTAAACTTGAAAAAAGGGTATGGTGGACGGACTAGGGATGCAACAATGAAACCTATTAATGAGCCTGACATGGTACCCAGAATAACATTCATAGGAATAAACCACCTGCAAAAGGATAAATGGTATTTAATCAACAAAACTTTGCTGTGCTTAATTTGGCAATTAAAGATAGAAATATAAGGATGAGAGATATGTAATTATTACCACTCAAGCATTTTCTCTATGGTGACAGCCTGACCGAGCTGAGAGAATATCAAACACGGAAGTAATAGTGAAAAGACCAACTGCATGACATAGCGGAATAATCAGTATCTATCCCTCTAATTGCCCCATAAAAGAATCACTTAAAAATGAGCGTAGATTTGATAAGCATCAGAGCATTCCACATAATTCCCACTTTTTTTATTTTTTATTTTATAATTATTTCTCAAGAAAGGAAAGTAGTAAATATAAGTTGCAGTGTTGTTCACATATATTTGCGAAGTCAATAAATATTAGCGGTAATGCAGCTTACAAAAAATATATGAAATAGAGTTTAAATAAAAGCAAGTATTAATTTTGTTCCAAAAAAAAAAAAAAAAGGCAAGCATTAATATCAAAGCATTAGAAGTAAAGGGAATTGGGATAGCAATCCCTGGCATACATACCCCATTTAAAAGTTTCCTTCCATTAGCGGGCAAAATGTTGACATACTTGGAAGCCATGAGAAATCCCAGGAAGCACATCGTGAAGACCTTTGCGATGGGCAAAACCGCGATTTTGATGGTCCCTAACAACGACTGTCCTCCCGCCGCCTGGTTCACCATGTCCACCGCCGTTAATAATCTTTCCATGATGCCGTCGTCTCCCAACTACTAACAAATCGGACGCTCCTCCGCAGCACATTCACCGGACCCAATTAGCCACTTTATTACTAGTTTATTAATCAATTAATTACAACTCGGAGCTCAATTACCGGATTTATCCGGTATTGGGGAAAAAACCAAAAAGAAAAAAGAAAAAGCCTCTTGGGTTTTCAGGTACCCGCCCGAGAGAATCTCTTCTTTCTGTTACAAATTACAATGCAATTATTCATCCAAAAAATAAATTGAGTCGACGAACAAAAATAGAAGTCTAAGAGTATTACAGGAGCAGAAAAGAATCCAAAATAACCACAATTCAGGGGAATAGATGTCTCCGAGAATTCGAAATATACAAGGCGATTGCCGAAAATGTGAAAGAAACCCCCTAGAAAGACGGAAAAGGGAAGAAAGGTACCTTGCGAATGTGAATGGGGTTAGCCTCGGACACGCTTTGTTCACGCAATAAGAATCAGATGTACTCTCTCCCCCCTTCCGTTTGCTCCTCTGTCTATATGCGCTTGCTTAGGCTCTTCAATTGAGACTTTAGACGCTACCTTCCAATCAATGTTTTGATTTTACGACAATAGTCGCGCTCGAAATCGTCCGCTATATAGGTGGGGGGGTAAACTTCTCCGCCTTTTTTCCCCCGTAATATCCAATTTACCCTTGGGACTGCAACTCCGTACCAACGGAAATTTCCTCCTTTGTCGCTCTCTCGGCCTATTCTGTGCTTCACCTGGAATGTCTTTCCCCACTCCCATAACGAAACAAAAGGTTGTGCGGATTTGCTGCGTCCCACGTGTATTTTGCTTTTGCTTTTTATCCGTCGATTCAAAACGGTGAAGTTTAGATATGCCACGACTCTTAACCGCCCCTCTTGGAAAAGACTATAAACGGTCCTTTCTCTCCTATACGAAATATTACAATTTTTCAAAAGTTAGTTAACATTTCATGAGTTAATGAGTTAATGAACTATTTTTTTTTAAAAAAAAAAAAGAGAAATGCTAGAAATACTAAATCTTTTAATAAAAAGAGTCTTATTAAATTGATCTGTAACTTATTTATCGAAGATAAACAAAACAATTAATTAAAAAAAATGTAACACATAGTATTTGAGAACCAATATTTAAATAAAATATTTGAGAAGTGTAGCGTTTCTCTTCTCCGATATGGAACTAACATGTAAAATATTGATTTCTCCTATATATGTTAAAATGTTGATTTCTGGAATAGGGGTGAAATTAGGCCTAACATTTTTTACTTTACATGGCTATAAACTTGACATTAATTCAATATAAAATTATAGAATTATGATTGATAGGTTTAACCTGTTTAATTAAATAGGTTAAATTACAACTGACCGATAGTATTATATTCGTGTCTCAAAATAATCATAATTCGACATGCAACATTTATGCTTAACAATTTTTAACTCTACCCACAAATCAAACACAAAACTAATGAGTTAAGATAGAAGAATCTAACCCGTTTAATACACGTATATAATTTTATATTAATACCTCGATATTATTTGAACTCGACATGTAAATACAAATTACCCCCCTTAGATGAAATATGGACTAGTAAATTCAAAATTTGGACCACCCTATTTTACTCTCACCCCTTTACTCCTTTAATTATATGGTAGTGACGTTAGCCCTTCAAAAAAGTTTGTCTAACATCTTCTATGGGTGGTCTTTGAGAGTAAAAATAAAACTATCCCCAACATCAAATATGAGGGAACCACCTAAATTATTAGATGGCCTCAATCACCCCGTGCCGTGATTGAGGGGATTAGATCCTTGAAATAAATATAGATGACATAGATCTAAAATTTTAAAAACTGAAACTCTCTTAAAAATTCAATGGATCCATATCCTAATTGAGGAGGGTGGTGACGGGGCAAGAGATGGGAGAATAAATAATATTTTAATTGAACTGAAAGTAATTAAATTAAGGGTCTATAACATTATTATTTTGATTTGCAAAATTGAGTCAACAGGAAATGTGGTGGAGAGTGAGAAGTTATATTTTTTAAAAACTATTATTGAGTGGATCGAGAAGGATCTAGGGTGAGAAGAGTAGAAGCATATCAACTACCATTCGGTCACAACCGAACCGACTGAGGTTTGAAAGGCGGTTGGACTGTAAGGTGGGGTGAGGATTGAAAACCTAACTACTGTGTCTGGCGTCACCGTTTCCCTTACCCAATGGCCAATGGCGTTGGTGTTTCTTGTCGGTGGCATTGGCACCCAGTGTTCAGAATTGTTGTACAGACCAATTACCATTTCTCTTGTTTTTGTGGAAAAATATAACCAATATTCAACCTAACCCCATCCTTGATAATTTAAGAATCTTGTTTGTTATTTTTCAAATAAAGTAGCTAGGTTTCTTCCCTTTGCCAAATACTAACAAATTAACCAATATCCCACATGGCCACATGCAATAGACGTGGTCAAGTTCTATATTTCTACGATATTAGAACTTCCGAGAATCATATACATATATAGTAACAATATACTTCTCCTTTATTTAATCAATAATCATAATTTAAATAATATAAATGATCCTCTTGAAGTGTCTAGGCATGGGTATCGGCTGCTGCTGGGGGAGGCAGGCGGTGGCCCAAATGTGGAAGGATTAATCTTGTGTTTTGCAAACATATATGTTTCTTGTATTTTTCTTGGATTGCTGATATGTCAAAATGTGAGTGGTGGGCATAAGGGTTTTCTGCCACGACCGTATAAAAGCAAAACTCTCGGTTTAATAATCTCATGATTTATGATTACATCAATAAATATAATATATATTAGAAGTGTAGTTTATATATATATATATATATATATATATATATATATATCATTTTTTGAGATTTTGCTTTCAATATTTTGTTTAGATAAAAAAAAAAAAATGTTAGAAAGTAAATAGATAAAACTATTAATATCATCAATTTGAATTTTCAGAGTTTAGATGAAAATATTTAGAAGGTAAGAAATCATAATATTATTTAGTAGTTATAAAAAAACGAGAAAGAATGGTGACAATAATCACGACATTAGTGCTGGTGATGGCAATAACATTAGTAGTAGTGATGGTGACAACAATAACAATCATAAATGGTAACCTTGAGAGATGATGGTGATAGTGGTTGACTAATGACTATTGTTGTGTGAATCATAATAAATACATGAATTCAAATTTGGTATAATACGTATACTGAGACGAATTCGATCTTCATGTGGTTTTAATATTTACAAATTTTAAATTCAAAATTCTATTTTAAATAAATATTTCGTTAATTTGATTTTTTTTTTTTTAAAAAAAAAAAAAAAAGAAAGAAAAAGATATTGGCTTTGAGGCTTCGGATAACTAATAAAACTTATCCATTTCGCGACCGCTCTAGTGAATCATTTTGAAGAAAGTCTTTCTTGGGGACGAATGCTTGGTTGCTAGAGAAACACGTCTACGTTTGTCTCAAACCAAGTATAAAGTATTGATTGGGGTTGTCAATTTGTCTTTCTATCCTACTTTTCGGTTGTGTTGTATAATTCTTTAATTTGTTAATTTTGTGTTTTATTTATATACATTATGTTAAAAATTAATAATTTTTATGTTGAGTTTAAATCGTGTCAAAATATAAGAATAAATTTATTATTTATTTTATTTAATTAAAATCATTTGACCCTTAATTTAAATATGTTAATTTTTATTTTTTTTTAACATGTCCACACAATGAAAATGGAAGGAAGAATTCGAACTAGTAACATTTGCTTCATGAGGCGTAGTTCAAAGTTAATTAAGTTACTTTTTGAGAACTAAATATGTTTAAATATATTAATTTTGTGTTGAATTAATAAGGGGATAGCTTAATATTGGCACTTGATGGCAACCGTATGGGCAAAGTAAATGAAGGGAGATGCTTTACGCAATGGAGGAATGTCGTTTTCAGTTTGAAGTCCTTAAGGCCAACTGTCGTGTATACAATAAATGTATACATAACTTTGCTTACCTTGGTGCCTTTGTTG